>NC_051179.1:157099910-157134910 GCF_013339695.2 Rhipicephalus sanguineus
CCATAGTCCCCCCACATATGCCGCATCAAGCGATACGCCATGTGTCCACATATTCCAGCAGCCGCCCCATAATCCACCATACATCTTTTTCTGTCTTCCTCTCTGTTATTTTTTATCTCTTTTCATGTTTGCTACTTTACTCCTCTTTCCCTCTCTTTGTATGTCTTTATATCTTCTTATCTCTTTATCAACAAGAAAGTGTTTTATGCCGGCGTCCACCAAATACTTCCGTTGCGGCTCTGACGTTGATAAAGTGGACGCGAATTGTTGAGAAAGAGAAAAACCAAGAAAAAGATCCGCCGTTGGGAATCGAACCCATAGCCTCGCGGCCGCGACCGTAAGTGACCGACGCTCAACCGACTAAGCTACCTTGGCAGCAGCTGGACACTACACTAACGCTCCTTGCATCTTTCACACATTTTCCTTCGCACGGTGCTCTCTGTTAATGGTGTAGGTAGGCGGGGCGGTGCCGCGATCTGTGAGAGGTAAAAAGAAGTAATGCGTCACGATCGACACTTACTCGGCGCTTACTCTGAGATCGCGCGCGATATCGGAGGTCATGGTTAAAACGTCTCGATACCAGGGGCGTAGGCAGAAATTTGTTTCGTGGGGGGGGGGGGGGGCACTTCCTTGATATGTAGTGGGGGTCGGGCAGGCAGATGTGGTCGAGTGTCATTTTCTCCTCTGCATTCTATGGCAAAAATTACAGCATATTCACGGGTGAATGATGAAGAGCTTGGGCGAAGCTCCTGAAGCAATCATGGTTACACCGTGAAATGTTCAGTGGTTTCGCCAAGCAGTAAGATCAAAGCGATACGCCGCCTTTGATTACTGCACGCCATCTGCGTACGGGTGCCGCTGCTTTTTTTCTTTCTTTTTTTTCTTTTGTTTTTGCACACATATTGCACACATCTCTATGGGACAGCGCCATCTAGTATATTGTCACCCAACTGCAGTTTGCATGCATCTCTATAGAACAGCGCCATTTATTGAATGATAGGGGAGACGCGACGGCGGGGGCACGCCGCATGGAGCAACGACCTACCAGGTGATGCTATAAGAAGCTTCGCCCCTAAAAAAAATTCAGAGAGGGGGGGGGGTGCACAGGCCCGGTATTGCCCCTCCCCCCGCCTACGCCACTGTTCGATACCAGCGAGGGACACTGGCCGCGCTGGCGTCGCCGAGGCAGCCTAAACGCAGTTACGTTCTTTGCCTTTCGCTTCGTGTTAGTGTGCGCTGGCTCATTGGATAGTGCAGCTTCCACATGGACCAACTGCTGCAATACGCGTTGCAGAAAGGACACGATTTCGACGGATGGATGCCATGCCTTGGTGCAGCGAGACAGAGGCCAGCGGGACGCGCGCGTTTGCGGTTCAAGCTACGAACCTCTGCCTTCCGTGTTACTGAAGCGCAGTGTGGTAGTGTATGCTTGGGCACAGGCGTCGGTTACCCATTACTAGAAAGCGCACACTGTGCCGTTTCTCCCCTTAATTGACGACGTTTTGAAGAAGTGCATGATGGGTACCGGTGTTAATTATGAGCTTGTTGATGTCATCTTTAAGCGGGACTCACGATTTCCTGTGTCCAAATATATGCTCACAACTTCAGTTACCAGAACGGTTTAATCATGATCATGGGCGTTAGTCGTCGCGGTGGAGACATACCACTAGGCGTCAACATGGGTGCATCCACGTCAAACGGTGCTATAGCTGCCAAACACGAATAGACCTTGTACAAGCTCTCATATATCACTACACAATAAGGACTACTTATGTGAAGACACGCTTCCCTTTCGTGTTATACCGATTCCTATGACGGACGGATCAGCCATATCTTTTCGCTTTGTTTCTCTGTTTCTCGCTTTCTTTTTAACGCTTTTTCTTTCTGTGCCTTTTTTTTCTTTTTTTCTATGTCTTTCTTTCTCTTTCTCTGTCATTCACGTGCTCCGCTTCACAGAGCGGAGTTGTTTTTAAACACTCGCACGTGCTGCACTTGGTAGTGGGGCTTGCCCGATTCCCTGTGGCGCATACCCACCGGTGGTCTTCAGCGGACACTAAAGTATTTACGGCCGGCATAACTAGCCCCGCTGTTAATAAAATGTTTGACGATTTGAGATTCGAACCCGCGTACCCACTATCCGAAGGCGATTTTTTTATGCTCGAACTGATGCCTGATGCTTACCTTTACCTGAGTAGACTTTTCTAAACATGCGCTTGTCAAAAGTGAAATTAGTTGCGTGGGATCAAGTAGACGTCCTCGAAATGAAATAAATTGTTTGGCTGAATGAAACTCCTCTTGGGCGGAATTGGCTCGTTTAAAGCATCTGCCACTCACGTCACAATGCGTTCCGTCTGGCTCGTGTCCAATCCGCACAGGAGATCCTTTGCAGAGAAATGTGCACTTGACCCTCAAACCTGGTGATAGCTGCAATAAACAGTAATGTAATTCATAAATGTCTGCGTACATCGATCAGTTGTCCTTAAGGGCAGTCGCATCACGCAGTTGTGCATGACACCTCCAACACATTCGGTTAGCCCAATGGCCTTGGCACTCAATGTCTACACAGGATACATTACAGGTGTGCAAGTACTCGAAACATGGCATATTCCATTCAAGTGACTCGTTGTTTGATTGGTTTCTGGCGGCACCTTTTCCGATTAGAAATATTCAAACACCTCCACGCTTCATCACAAGTATTGAAATGAACACAAAAAAGAGACACCGGCGCTAAATTTTGTCGAATTTGAAGCAGTCGTCTGAGTTACTGCTATCCACTATCGCCCATTTCTGCAGAGTATCTCGGTCCTTTGTACTCCCATACAGAGTTCAGTGTTTTGATGCATCTACTGGTGTAGTGATACCTGTTGAGTGGGTGGGCTCGATCGACCTTGCAAGGCCTTGTTTGCCCACCCTTGGTGTGTAACGCACCCACGTGCTGATTTTTCTCAAGAACAAACTGGAAGAAAAACAAAAAAGTCACAGTTTCGCCGCAAGGACGAAGCAATAAATGCGATAGCAGGAAATCTAAATGTCACACGAAGAACCAGAAGCAGCTCGATACTTGCAGCGCGCCGCGGAAGCACAAAGAAGGACGCCCTAAATGAACGCACAGGCATGTACAGGGCAAGCGTGAACTAGCAGCTGTCAAAAGTTGTTACGCCTATGTGCTTGAGCAACACGCTGCAAGTGTCGACAATGGAGAATCAGACGCTTGCTTGCTTGCTTGACCCTTAATTCTTGGCTCTTACCCACTACGGGGATTGGCCATGAAACCGACGGTTAATATAAGTGGGGAAATTTAGAATTTAGACGCTCTTAGATATTTCTTCTTCTTTTAAACTGCGGCGCGTGGAGTGACCCTCTGCGTTTCCTACCACAGGGGGCGTCTGATGCAAGGTGTGCCTAGAGTTACTGTATATGCTACCTTTAGGTAGCAGAGTTGTGCATAGGTCTGGCTAGCAACCACACCTATGCGGTGAAGTCGCATTCCGTTTTTGTAGGCGACATGCCTACCGTGTCGCCGATTAACATGTCGGGCATGTCGAAGACTGGCGCGAAATTTTCACTATTGATGTCTGTTGTCAATCCAATTCGCTGCAGCGGTGGCGTCTAAAATACAAAAATTGGCCCGAGCGTCAGCTTCTCGCAATGCATGGTTGCTAGCGGCGTTTGGAAGACAGATGAGCAACTCTGCTACCTAAAGGTAACATATACAGTAACTCTAGGTGTGCCCGGTGTTCTTTATCTTTTTTTTTCCTTCCACATCCCGAATGGCTAAAGAAAATGGCCACGTTGTCGTGCGCGTCTCAAGGGAAGTATTCGAAATGAAAGAAAATTAGGAGCACTGCGTCTGCAAGTGTCGACAATGGAGAATCAGACGCTCTTAGATATTTCTTTTTCTTGTAAATTGTGGGGCGTGGAGTTACCCCTTGCGTATACAGCCACACGGGGGCGTCTGATGCAAGGTGTTCCGGGTGTTCTTTCTTATTTTTTAAAGATAATAAAGACGATAATAAAGACGATAGTCTGTCTTTCTGTTTGTCGTTGCGACTTAAACGGAGAAATTTTGGTCTGTCTTTCTGTTTGTCGGCACGTCACTCGGTTCAGCCACTCGGCCAAAGTTGAACCACTTGCCCAAGGCCGCCATCTTGAACGGCTGACGGCGATCATACATTGTGTACATTGTCGATCAAAAAGCAAACATTACGCATATACTGAGGCGCAACATCACTAGGTAAATATTAGGTGGTGTGTTCCTTTATTAACTGCGCTGAAAATGCATACATACCTAATTCTAAAGACCCTAGTTTCTTAAGCTGCGCTGAAAATGCGGCTGCGCTGAAACTTGCCTTCCTCCGAGCCCTCTGCAGAGCTCATTGTTGTGTTTCGGTTTCGGTTCTGGATTGCACTGTACGAATGCCATGGGGCGCCGCTTTAGCATTCCTGTTTTACCCAGGCGAGTGTAATATAAAGAGTGTGTGGAGAGTACTCGTTGATGCGGACGGTTTTTCTGCTTCACGATTCCGCCACAACCGTGTTCGGGCTGGCTGACGTCCCCAGTCCGCGTTGGTCACGACGGTCAAGCCTGAAGCGCCGGGACATACCAGCCGCAAAACAGACACTCCGTTGTCCGATTGCCGATGCACATTATTAAGTTCAGGCGCCCTTCAGTGAGATTACGAAATTGCGAAGCACAGTGTGCCAGTTTTCTCCAATCGATGGGTACAGAAAGTCCCAGTCGTGCGCGAGTGGGCAGTTTGCATGAAGTAGATGTGTAGCACACTCACGCTTCCTAATTTTACTGAATCAGACCGGTTTGGTGATATAAAAGCTGCGTATTGCCGCTGCATACATTGGCGTGTGGCTGAGTTGTCTAACGCTGCGCGCTGGGGAGCGAGGGGTTGCTGGTTCGAATCCGGCGGTCGGCTACTTCACGATTTTTAAAGACGATAGTCTTTCTTGGGGAACTTAAACGTAGAAATTTGGTCTGTCTGTCTGTCTTTCTGTTCGTCTGTCAGTCACCCGATTCAGCGACCCGGCCAAAGCTGAGCCACTTGCTTACCGCCCACCCATCTTGAACTGGTACGGCTGTTCATACTTGTGAACGTTTTCGATCAAAAAGTAAATATTCCGCATATCTGAGGTGGAACATCACTAGGTAAGTATTAGGTGGTGTGTTCCTTTAATAGAAAATACATAGATACGTAATTGTAATCTTAAGCTGCGCTGAAAATGCGGCTGCGCTGAAAATGCCAAATGCACGCCGACGAACGTCCTCTGCCACGAAGAAAGGAAACCCTCTGCACAAACTCATGTTTCCCGAGGTATTGCCAGATGGCGTCCAAATCTCACGCAGCGCCTCCTCTATCGTCTTTATACGGCATTTGCAGCGGAGTACGCACATACGCGGCCAACTTTTTCTTCTGCTTTACTTTTCTTTGCTTTTTTATATATACATACATATACGTATCCGGGACATGACGGCGTCGACAGACGGCGACGGCGAAAATCAGCCGAGAGTGTCCATATAATTGCTATCGCAATAAAAACCTTCGTTGCGCCAGCCGAGTTACACTTCCACGTGGCTCCGACATCCGTGTTGGTTTAACTCGGCCAGAGGAGGCGACGTTATAACGGAAGCTGTAACTTTGTGAGAGTGCGTGTTTCCTACGTGTTGTCTCCTTCGTGCAGTTTAAATTTGTCTGCTGAATCTATGAACCAACTAGCCCAACAACATGCCATACTTCGGAAGATTCGCATCTGTGTCGCACTAACCCCCTCTGTGACCTAAATTTTACTGCGTGACCTCTACGGCACGTCGTGCCGATTTTGTAACGCCAAATGTCAGAATCGAGGGTCGCACACTTGCTGTGGACTTGCGCAGGTATTCACTCTGGCAGCATCACCCACCACAAGCAACATTCCCCATACATACAGACACACACACGCACGCACACACACACACACACCCATATATATATATACATATATATATATATATATATATATATATATATATATATATATATATATATATATATATATATATATATATATATATGCTTCATAGGCCGTTTCATCGTGCCCTTTATACCCTCCATGAATCAACTTTGTTTATGTACTTTTGGCTTGCTTTCGTATTATGCTACGAACAAGCTCTTGCAATGCGGAAAATGGTAACAACAACGTCACAGAAATGCGACGATTCATCACTCTGATCGCTACTTCCTAAGGGTAATTGTGATAATTAGTGACTCAGAAACTAAGTAAGCCACAGGTGTTAAGGTGAACATAGATTCTAAAAGTGATGAAATCTTGTGGAAGAGGGCATCTTGCTGGCGCCAACGTATCGCCTTGAGGACTTGCCTTGACTACCCTGACGGAGACAAGTGCTATGTGCGAATGGCTGGCTCCAGCGACAGTCCCTGTCAAACAATTTTTGTTCGAATCAGAGATCAAGTGACATTATTAGGGAGTGTTCCGTAGGGGCCCCAATCGTTTTCGGGCCTCAGAGAAATAGTGTCGAGGCCACTACGCATGCGCGTGACCCAAAAAGCGTTTGGGTTCTGCGTTGGGGACGCTATTTCTCGAATATAGTGCGAGCCCCAAAGCCTGCCCCAGAAGCTTTGGGTCAAACAAACATGACGGCGCCCACTGAAGCGATGGCTCTTGGCCCGGACCAGAGTGACCTAGAATAGGGAGAGTGTCCAAAGTGCCGCAGACTCTATTCGAAAACTCCTAGTTCCTGCTTGACCCAAAGTGAGCACACGCAAAGGGCTTTGGGTCCCCAAAATTTTGGGGTCCGTATTCGAAAACTCCCTATTACCGAATTGAGCACGAATCGGCCTACGTGAGCTTTTAATCCTCAGCGCATTTGGAATCTCTTGGCATATTATATATCATCGCTAGCGTAATTCTGGTCATGCTTTCATTCCATAATACTCCAGAAAAACACCGAACATTTACCGGTCTTGAAGGGAGGACTTTCTCGCAGTTAGGGTCCCGAGGCCGTCTTGTACGTGGTGGCTTTGACACTGCACAATGGAACGAAGATGCCCGTAAAATTACTAAGCAGTATTCGATGGAAGACACTGTGAAACTTTCCCAGGGCTATGGATATGTCTTTTTATTAGTGGCGTCTTCTTCCTCCAGCTAAAAAGAAAAACAAAGCATGACGCACTGCACTCTTACGTCAGTGATGGAGGTAGGAGTGCACCATCCCCTAAAGGCACTGCCTTTGTTGTGAATGATCGGTGAACCTCAGCAGACGCGTGTGGGTGCTTTTTGCCAGTCAGTCCCCATAGCCGAACAACCTGGCTAACTTACAAAATTTGCACTCACTTTCTGTACTCCATACGAACAGTAAGGCTTCCAAACTTTGTGTAAGAATTTCCGTGTGCCGAAGAGAACCGTCACGAACCGTCATACGTCACCAATCCTATTGCCCTCAGCATATACCACAATGCATCAGCTTGCTTTCGCGAACGCTTGCCGGCAGAGCAGCAATCGCCGCCGTCCGTGCGCTTCGAGTATCCCGTTTCATTTTTCGAGCACTGTGCGTGCTTGCGCGCGCACGCGTTTGTCTGTGTGTGTGTGTGTGTGTGTGTGTGTGTGTGTGTGTGTGTGTGTGTGTGTGTGTGTGTGTGTGTGTGTGCGTGCGTGCGTGCGTGCGTGCGTGCTAGCGCGTGTGTGCCTCGAACATGGCTGTAAAAGACAAACACAAAATTTTTTGTAGCCGACAGAACGAGCCAAACTGTGGAATTCAAAGGTGACTTTGGTGCAAATGTCGGCCCGCCACGCTGGCCTAATGGTTATGGGGCTCGACTGCTGACCCGCAGGTGGCGGGATGGAATCCTGGCCGCGGCGGCCGCTCTTTCGGTGGGGGTAAAAGTGCTTAGGGCTCGTGTACTTACATTTACTTGCACGTTAAAGAAGTCCAGGTGGTCGAAATTACCAGAGCCCTCCACTACGGCGTCGCTCGTAATCATATCGTGGTTTTGCGACGTAAAAACACAACCATTATTATTATTAATATTATTGGCGCAGCTATCCACCACCGCTCCTTTATAGAAAACGGTAATTTAACCAACATTCACCATCTTCGTCGTGTATACGATCGAGCCACCCCAAATTATATGTGGGCGTTCTTGCAGCAAGCTACACTCACAAGTAATAGTTTCTCACCTATTCATTACCACGTGCTTTCATAATTTCAGTCGCTTATAGTTGCTGTGAAACAATACAAAAATTGTATTCGCTAAAAGTTAGTGGCCTTTAATGTAAAAAAAAAAATGTCATCTTTTCTGCGCCCAGCCTAAAGGACAACTTTCTTTTCTCGTTTTAGCCGAACACGCCAACACTTCGCTTCATTCTGTGATTGTCAGGTACGCTCTATGAGATAGATGCCTGCCAGTATTATTAAAGACGAGTCTTTCTTGGGATATTTAAACGGAGAAATTTTAGTCTGTCTTTCTGTTTGTCGGCACGTCACTCGATTCAGCCACTCGGCCAAAGTTGAACCACTTGCCCAAGGGCCAGCCAACTTGAACGGCTGACTAGGTTCATACTTGTGTACATTGTCGATCAAAAAGCAAACGTTACGCATATCTGAGGCGCAAGATCACCAGGTAAGTATTAGGTGGTGTGTTCCTTTAATAGAAAATGCATACATACGTAATTCTAAAGACCCTAGTTTCTTAAGCTGCGCTGAAAATGCGACTGCGCTGAAACTTGCCTTCCTCCGTGCCCTCTGCGCGAGCTCATTGTTGTGTTTCGGTTTCGGTTTTGTATTGCACTGTACAAATGACATGGGGCGCCGCTCTGGCATTCCTGTTTTACCCAGGCGACTTGTAAATAAAAGAGTGTGTGGAGAGTACTCGTTCAGTGCGGACGTTTCTTCTGCTCCAGCGCTTCTCGCTAAACCGCGTGTTCGGGCTGGCTGGCGTCCCCGCCGGTCAAGTTGGTCACCGCCTGTCTTCGCCTGCTGCTGCGCCGGGACTAACAGCCCGCAACACAGCACTCATGTTTCCCGACGTATTGCCAGATGGCGTCCATATAACACGCAGCGCCTCCTCTATCGTCTTTAGAAGACATTTGCAGCGAAGCACGCAGATATGCGGCCAATTGTTTTCTGCTTTTAACGCAGAACATAATAATAATATCTGCGGTTTAACGTCCCAAAACCAAGATATGATTATGAGAGACGCCGTAGCGGAGGGCTCCGGAAAATTCGACCACTTGGGGTTCTTTAACGTGCACCTAAATCTAAGTCCACGGGCCTCAAACATTTTCGGTCTAGTGCCATAATCACTAGACCATCGTGGCGGGGCTTATCGCAGAACAAGCGTTCCTTTCAAGCTATACAACCGGTATTACAATTGATAATTTACCTCTCAGCGCGCACGCTGCAAATGTCCGCTATTCGCCACATTTCTGTTCGTTCTCATGCGCTTTACGAACAGATCTACTCACTTGTCTCAGAGCTGGCCACAACGACGGAGAGCACGAGCAAAATGAGAAACGTCCTCCGGGTTTCCATTTTTTTTTCGGATATCTGGACGAGGAGAAAGCCGGAGCATAAAGACTCCGGGTGCCTTGTCAACAAACGGTACGTCGCTAGCATTCAAGGTTGCATTCGAGCGGTTGAAGACACCTGCCAGGATACGGAACTCGCGTATCGTTGGAAATTGTTAGCCTGTTTTTCCGAGATACGTGGCTAGACATTGTCGGTGAGGAAGCCGTCCTTGATAACGCAACTCCTTCAACGTACGCAGAGTTGGCCGGGATACAAATAACATTTTTATACGTTTTTCACTCTACAGCAATCGCCCACTCTGTGTCGTTGTATGGCGGGGCATGGAGAATGATATTACAAAAGGGCTAATAGAAGCAATGAAAACAAAAAGACCTCAGTGAATATAAATCAAACATCTTGCTTAAGCATGCATTATACTACTGAACGCGATCTGTAAAGTTACGAGCGGTGAACCATTTATAGTAAAATAAATATCCTCACTTACCAATCCACTCGAAGGGCTCCGTGATCTAAACTTAGATGCCAAATGTATAGGGTTCTTCTTTCACGGTGCAATATACACGATAAAAGAGGAGAAGAAAATGAGCTCTCCCTTGCTTCTGGAGCACTACCGTCTCTTAAATACTGGTGCTATCGAGGAGTGATAATATTTTGCGTACTTCTCGACGACAAAGCTGAAGCTATCGCGTGACGAATTCGTTTGCCCAGGTTTTTTATCTGTGGGAAATACTACCGTAATGTACAACAGGCAAACAGCAGACAGTGTTATTATCTTCCTATGGCTGCGCTAATGTCCGCATTGAGGAATTTCCTACGCATAGTGATACCTCGATAAGAGCGCGACTATCTTCCGCGCGTTCGTCGGCACGTTTTGGCATAGCGATAGCTTTGCTGCTGCGCAGATACCACGGCGCCTTAAGCATTAACATAATTATGTGCTTGCCGTCTTCAAACCTGTGAACTGAAGACAAGAGCGCCAATTTAGGAAATTCTGCTTGTAAGTCACATTTGATCACACATTTGATCAAATACCTTCCCTTATGATGTAACGGAAACACACGGTATGGCATGTTCTTCTCTGGCTCAGCTTAAGAACGTAATAAACCAACAGTCCATACAACATCGTGTCATACGAATGTGTTTGTAGCTGCGTGTTTGCTTCTGGTGAGCGAATGTCTTCAATATGCACCTGCAATGCACTCCAAGATCTGTTTTTGTTCCTACATCTAACCGAAACTCAGAGAAATCCTCCATGTTTTTAACTACTATTATTTAACGTGGAAGCAGAAAGAAATCAATTTCCTGATATTATTTGAACCTTTTTATATTTAGTATACGCTTACCAGTATGAGTGACTCTCGCTCTTCACACGCGCGCCATATTCATGCGGTTAGTTTGGCCACGTACAATTGGAACAATGCAGCACTTGGGATTTCCCTCTTATCAGGACGACTATTGTTTCATAATTTCTAGCACGTGCGTTTTGCCCACGTGCCTAGAGATGCCAGCGAAGGCCTGTGCAACAGGTCAGACGCATTTCTACACTTCGATAAATGCTTTCCATATGCATGCCATGACAGCGCACCTGTCCGCGACGAACTAGACGCAGTTGCCACATGAATACGGGTGTGCAAAAGCGGCACTGGTTACTTCTTTCTGTCGTCTTCATAGAAGGTGTCACGAATGCTCCAAACGAAATGTTACGCAGACCTCAGACACAAGTGTGAGTCCGCGTTAAATGAAGCTATTAGGTACGCAAGGATTTCTTTTGCGAATCAATCAGACAACCATGTCCATTCATCACTCTGTCACGTAAGACGAATCCGCTGTAAGAAATTAAATATATAACACAAAATAACATTACTCAGCAGCGCTTGTTTTCGAACGTACGGCCCCACGCTCCAAAGCCGCGTGTGTTACTCGCTGCACTCCCGTTTACAGAATGTGCATATATTTATTGGCATCTTCATCAAATCGCACAGGTGCACGATGGGGCGTCCCGGTGCGCCATTTCGTCCAATCATCGTAGCGCCTGTGCGCGCCAGTGAGCACCCGTGCGATTTGTCCAAGATGACAAAAACCATACTGTGCCCAAGGTGACATAAACCATGCGAATTCGCTGGGCCGGCGATGCGAACAAGTGCAAAAAAACCAACATTTTCTCTGACGGCTTCACTCGAACATTTCATGATGATTGAATAAAGTACCTCCACAGGACAAGATGTGGAGCCGATTTAGAAAAGTTGCAACACTCCGGATATTTAATGCCACACACATTTTGGTGGTAACGGGATGCGCCTTTGGATGGTCGTTTCAGTCGCTGACGATCGCTATGAAGATGATAAAAAACGCCTTGCCGATGTCGCTGGGAAAGAACGTTTTAAGGAAGGCTGCAGCAACTGTGTTTCGGCAACTCTGAGAGGAAACTACGCATGGAGATTTTCATTGTTGTCGTGTTCATGCGCCGTACAGTCGCTGAAGAGTCCTGCTGACATGATTAGTATACGAACACCAATGAGACCTACTTAATAGAAATTGTGTAACCAGTAAAGTCCTCCAAGATAACTCCTGGCCGTCCGGAGAGCTCACGCTATCGGGAAAGCCTTTGGCCTACCGGTTCCTACGTGCGCGGAGCCACCGACTTAGCCTGGAGGCTTTGCCCTCGGGTCATAGTTTCTATGGACCATAATAAAGTTCTTGCCACGCCATGCCATGCCATGCCATGCTCATGTGCAGTCGGTCGGAAGTTTAGAATAAATGGAAGTTCCACACACAAAAGCGGAATGCGCCTGTCCTACGGCTCAGTAAGAAAGTTCTTCTGACTTGTTTTTGTTTGAAGTGCAAGCACTTTCTCTCTGCCTAATGTAAGTATAGTCACCGCAAGAAATATTAGCACAAGTGACTATTGCCCAAAACGGTCACTAGCGCTATTCTTTTTCTGCGGAGACTATACTGTTTCATCGAGCTGTGCCTATCAGGATGCTGCTGATACGAAGCGTCACATTGAAGGTAATTATGTTCATTCTGCTCTTATCACTAAAAAGTCCTTGGCTGTCATCTCCTTTTAGACCAGCTATCTCCCCAAAAATGTGCAATGATCACAGTAGATAAAACGTACCATTATTGTAAGAAGGAAGCTGATACCTACTTTATTAAAGCGATAATTTCACATTTATTGCATCAAACTGACACAAGCCGATCTACTAGCTGAATATCTGGAATTGTGAGAGGGAACTGGTCACACAGCTTCACTCGGCAAAATATTTAACGCGTGTTGTCTGTTAAGGAATGGTGGAGCAAGCAAATTTCACCACTCCAAACAAGTATGTGTGCATAGATATACGAATGCAAGCAAAATGGACAGCCGACTCTTGCAAGCCGGGCTGTCATAAGAGGCCATCAGGCTGACTTCACAACACGTTAATGTTAAGTCCGAAGCATTTTTAGCGAACCTTTGGCACTTTGAGCGTTTCTCTCTACGTGTCCATCTATCTAGCCGCCTACGTCTGGGTGCTCCCATGATCGCCTCCTTAGCTTGGTGTAGACCAAAATTGGCATGGGAGGGTAAGAGAATTTGAGGAATGTGACTGCCGGGACATGACATGAATAACGTGCAGATCCTGTCGCGTACGTCGTCAAACCCTTTTCACCGGACAAGTGTGCCACATACCCGTTTACCACGGGCCGCGATGTACGGGTATGCGCCACAGGTGATTGACACTTTATATCTACCCAGGAACGGCGAGAACAGACATTGGTCATTTAAAAGAGACAGCCTTAAGAAAAAGCGACATCGGCAGCATTGATCCGACGAATGGAAAGACGAAGATTTAGGATTCCAGCCGGAATCGAACCCAAGCATTCTGCTCGGCAATCTGGTATTCTACCACAGAGCCACGCCAGGTCTGTATACTGGTCTGGAAAAACAGCCTATGCAGGCGTAATGTCAATCCAACGTTAATTGGGGTTGTGGTGCTGGCTCATTTTACATAAAATTCAGCAGATCCCACGTACCGTGGGAGTCGATGTTATGCGAAGCATGCGGCGGGTAGGTGACTCCGGCGTAACTTTTTTTACTGAGCGACACGTTACAAAATTACGCTAAGGATCTGTGTAAATTTTACACGCACACATATATATGTTGAAGAGCCGCATATGTGTTATATAACCAGTTGTTTACGGTGGGGTAACGCTGTCAATGGCAACGTGGGTATTACGAACACCAGAAGTGGTAAGCTGATATGTAGTGCTTATACGTGTCCCGAGAACGCACGCACGTTTCACGAACCCGTGTGCACGTGTGCAAGACGTTCTTGACAGTTCTTGAACAAGGGCATCACCACCGTGATCCGTGCACACCAGCAGCTTGTCGTGACTTGTTATAGGATCCGGTCGTGATCGTGGTGACGAGGGGTCCATGTGTAGTGAAGTATGTGGTATAGTAGAGCTGTTGGAATTCGTGGATGCCTCGGCCAGTTTGTGGACACATTGTCTGTCAGCAGAGCCAGCGACATGTCGGAACCTGAGGCCACCCTTCGCATTGGTGAGGTATAGGCCGTCGAGGCTGGTAGGCCTGGATAGTGCTACGTAGACCAACATCAGTGGATGGTGTTTGTCGTATTCTAAGACTACCTGGACGTATGTGGCATACGTAGCCTAGTCTACAAAGCGGCTGTCAATCAATCTGGCATCGTCCTCGGTCAGCATGAGGTCATCGCCCAGCCTCGTAAGAAATGAGAGGACACTGCGTCGTTCTGCTGGACGAAGTGCACTTTACGGGGCGGTGATGTGGATATCATATGTAACTTTCGTTAATGTATTCCTCCGGGGCCGAGCAATCCTTCAATATAGCTTGCTGAATCATAGGAGTACAAACGTAATGTTTATTAGACTGCTATAAAAGCGGAGCCAACACTAGAACTACAGACGTTAATCTGATATGACGCCTGTATCGTAGGAGTACACATCGCAGGAGTATCATATGTAGTGTTTATTCCTTTCTTGTAAAATTAGATAGCCAGCACCACAACCACAATTGACGTTGCACCGATATTGCGCCCGCGTAGGCTGTTTTTCCACACCAATTTATAGACTTGGCGTGGCTCAGTGGTAGAATACCTGATCGCCATGCAGAATGCTTGGGTTCGATTCCCGCTGGGATCGTAATTTTCATTCTTTCCATTCGTTGAGTCGACGCTGCCGATGTTGGTTTTCCTTAAAGCTCTAGTATTTAAGTTACCAATGTCTGTTTTCGCCGTTCCTGGATAGATATAAACTTTAAATCACCTGTGGCGCATACCCGTACACCGCGGCCCGTGGTAAATGGGTATGTTCCACACGTATCTAGTGGAAAGGGTTTGACGACGTACGCGACATGGTTTTAACGTTATTCATGTCATGACCCGGCAGTCATATTCGTCAAATCCTCTTACCCTCCCATGCAAACTTTGGTCTACACGAAGTTAAGGAGGCGATCATGAGAACACCCAGACGTAGGCGGATAGATAGATAGATAGATAGATACGTAGATAGAAACGCTCAAAGCGCCAGAGGTTCGCTAAGAAATGCTTCGCATTTAAAAGCAAGAAGCACTACATATGTACTACTACTGTACAGGTGTCATATCAGATTAACGTCTGTGGTTCCAGTTTCGCTCCGCTTTTATACCAGTCTAATAAACATTACATTTGTATTACTATGATTCAACAAGCTATATGGAAGCATTGCTCGACCTTGGTGGAATACATTAACGAAAGTCACGTGTGATATTCACATGATTCCGCCATAAAGTGCACTTAGTTTCGATAATACTGACGTATGTACTCTAACGTGAGGGCTGACGTTACGTCGCACCATAAGTTGCCATTTAAACGCCAGTGTTGTCGACGTGCCTGGTAAGCCCAGGATGTGCACACAGCTACTGCACTTACAAAAACACCTCGTAACGCTTGGCTCAAAGCCATAAAATACAGCAGAGAAGTACAGCTAGAATAAGCGCGCAGACGATGAACAATAACGGCACATTTTATTGTTATTAAAAATAGTGCATCGATACCGGCATACTTAATAGCTTGCCGGTTCTAGGATAAGATACATCATACATACAACACACATAGTGCAATCAGCACAAATCTGAATTAATTTCGCAAGCTTAGCTGTTACGCTCTGTACTAAGCGAAGATATCAGGTGGGCATTATCGAACAACGCTGGCCGTTAAATAGAAGCCACAAATTATAGCTAATATATTGACCATGGTCTTTCCCGAAGGAAGCAGGGTATGATGAAGATATATCTGATTTAAAGAAACGTCAGCCTAAAGTTAAAAGCGCTCTCTCCTTCACTGAGTTTTCCTTCTGTAAAGTTGAACAATCAATTGGTGGAGTCAGTTGGATCGCACTGCTGTCGATCAAGGAATCTTCTGTATTGCAGTTCTTGTGGCAAAGAGGCGTGCATTGTTTTGAGAGAGTGGCGTGATTCTGCGAACGAGCGGCCGAGTTGCAAACTTCTGAAAAAAGTCGGTGAAAATTACAGGTGGTTCCCTGGCGCTGGGCAATAATGGAGAGGAAGCGAGTTGATTTTCGTCTTCATGAGCTGTTTGCGCAGATGGGGTTACGAATGTATAGGTCATGGGTGATTTAGTGTCACTTGCGACAGGTTCATGATGCTCCGCTTGAGTTGTTCTCTCTGGGGCAACTATGAAGCTTCCCATACGACGCGTACTGTGCGACGGTGCAGTCGAGATTTTATTATAGGTTTTACCACCGGCAAGTGGTGAAACATTTGGATATCTGGTTACGGACTGATGCTCGTGTGTGGAGACAGTGGTTGGACAGGCGTCAGTTGATGTCGGGACCAAGAATGGTGTCTTCGCTTCAGACTCCACTAGAGAATAGGAATGTTGGAGATTTTGCGGTGAACCTTCACTTCTTTCTTCTGGTGTTAATGCTATATTGGGAGACACTGTTACGGAAGTACCATTACTCGCTTTCAAATTTATCATATTACCTGATTTTATGATTTCTGATAATTCGTGCTCTCCCGCTCTAGTAAATTGTGGATACGTAGGAGTCGTGTTAAAGCTCAGCGATTCAGTGGTTTGTTTTCTAGCCACGTCCCTATGAGAGCCCGTAGTTACAACGTGCTGCAAATAAGCAGAGGTGGTTTGTTTATTAACTAGTTTGAGAGAATCTGGAGCATTTGATGATACAAGGGACGTGGCAAGGCCCATATGGCTGGAAGCACGGACCATAGAAGTCGTAAATTTTGCTCCTGACACAACCGACCGCACAAGTTTTTCACTGGCACGTTCTGGAGAGCCAAGGTCAGCAGTAGGCTGTGTACTTCGTACATTTTCGATATCCCAGTTGGTCACTGACTCCCTTGTAGTAGGCGCAGTTCCTATCACATACTTTAGTGACTCATCGGACTCCTTCAAACCTGTTGAATAAAGGCTGGAGGTCACAGATGTAATTTTGACTTGGGACTCTACTGCACGTTCTGCAGAGGTAGCCTTCATAACTGATGCCATAGTTGATCCATCTGTGTATCCACTTATAATTTGAGGGGTGACTTGTTTAGCGTTTACCCCATGCCCACTGTTACTTTCTGAGCCCAGGTCTTCGGACGAGATATTTTCTTCTGTTACATTAACTAATACTTGTGAGCCTGCATTTCGTGCCGTACGTGTAGTGATTTTCACAGCCACTGAAGTTGCTGTCATTTCAGGGCTAAATGTGCTTAGTGTAGCTGAAGTTTCTGAACACCCTCCCGGATGATCCCTGGATCCAACACCAAGCACTGCGCTGCAACCTTCTGTAATGTGGTTGATTGTATGCGCAGAAGTTATTCCGTTGGTTGTTACTGACACATAGGACGAAGGTGATTGACTATTATCTGCCACATAGGTTTCTCTAGAAAGCAACACTGTAGTTGATGTTCCTCGACGTGTCTGCGCCATGCTAGTTTTTCTAGAATTGTCGACGGCGTTGTAACGGACAGTGGCGTTCGGCATACCTTGCCGATGCAGACACCTCTTGAGCCCCGACCGTCCTGCACATAGAAGCAGGATAGGCAATAAGAACATTGGTCTCCTCCAAAGGGGCAGTTTATGTAAATAATAATATGGACAGCACGAGACAAATCCTCGTAGATTGGAATGCAAGCTGCACCGATGTAAAGGGATTCAAGAAATGGCGAAACCTGGCGTGAAACTTATCTAATGGCCCATTTTTCCTTGTGGCGTCCTTCTTCACTTCCTATGCGCTGTCTTTAACCACGTCTCTAGAAGTTTAAAGGATCGCTAATGTGGTATGATACACCGAAATAAAGGAACAACGTGCCTCGAACAACTTCGAGATTCTTAAAGTAACAGACCGATGCAGACCACTCAAGCAGACTACAGTTTTGCTAATACCCGCGTACTTATATTCACCGTGCAACGGCTATGCAATCATGCAAACATAAAAAATAACAAGTTTCAAAATAAACTAACGTGTCCGGCGTGCACCGAACAAAGAAGCGGTCAGAAGAATGCCGCGTAGATTTTCTCGGCCTCCCAGTATGATAACTTACCACTGAAAGTGATCTGCAGAGCAGGAAAGAAATGTAAAAAGAAGAGACGCGAGGCACCGAACGCCACAAAGTATATATGCTTGTTAATGCATTTGTTAATGCATTGTCCTTGCTTCAACGTCGTAAAGTGTTGTGAGGTACACCTTTAGTTCCGGACAATTGCCAATGTAATGGTAAATGGCCTCTGCTTCAGACAGCTAACAAGGCACATCATAAAGATACCTTGGCTAAATTAGGTATGCTTCTAATTTCGGGCATAATTAACTTATCAACAATAATTAGGAAAAATAATTTTTCGCAGAATGAAGTTAACACGTTTGACTCACAAACGCTGTAGGCAATGCAATAACAAAGTATCCCTACTGCGTCGAAATATCTGTAAACATATCTGCTTGTTTAAAAAGCTTTCCTACTTCACAGTGCTATTACAAACCTACTGAAGCTTCATCATTCTTCTCAGCAGCCCTATATCCTCCCAAGTACGTTGAAGAACTTACTGTACACCTTATGGAGCTGACTTCGCTAATGCGCAAGAAATTTGTTCATGAAAGCTGCTCGGTACAAACAATGAAACACTGGATCGGTTGCATTGCACTTAATGACACCGCATCTCCTTGCGATGTTTTCATATATTCCCAGTACTATTTCTCTACAATAACACATCAATAACTACTGAGTCATTATGCAGTCTCTCTCTTGACGCTGCCTTACCACACAGGGCGTAAACCTTTCCTCCATGATGATGAATCGAGACTTCCCCCTACCGCATCTGAAGAAGCATGCTGTAGCGGCACCGCCGGGCTGAAAAGATGGAATATATCACCAAATATTTCCACGAATAGGTACGGATGGCAAACCAGATGCTTTTGTGGTCACTGTAATTTGCAGGGCGAAACAAACTAAAACACTGTTATCTTCGCAGCATCCTTGCTAGAAGTACATTCAAGGCACGCCACTCGATATTGAGTGCGTCTCGTACTATCGACGCGTTTCAGTTTCTTTCGCCCAGCGTCACCCCAACTTGAAATATTGCGCGCTAATTGATCACAATTGATCACACAGTTTTGAAAGGTCGCACGCTGATTGGGGAGTGAAGGAACGTGAACCGAACATTTTCTGTCATGCACCAAAGCTGTGGCCCTAGTGATATTGTGATAGCAATTATTGTGATAGCAATTTATTGTGATAGCAATTATATGGACCCTCTCCACGGGTTCTTGCCGTCGCCGTCATGTCCTTCCGGTATGAAGTATAAATTGATAAGATCCCCCCGCGCATTCTTGTTCTCCCGCGGGTAAAAACGCGCGAGCGGGGGCGACGAACGCGGCCGAAGCAGAGATCAAACGAACCGGCCTGTTTCCTTCGCTCGGAGAGTGCATGCGATAACATCACCCCGCTCGGGAGGCCTGCCGTCAAAGCAGACAGGAACGCTCCGCCTGTCTTCAACGACCATGAAAAAAGATGCGATGGGGGGTTGTCGCGCGATCAGCCACTACTTTGAACTTTGGATCTAAGGGCGCGGTCGCAATCGCTGGCAGGCGCGCTACCTCGAAACCATCACAGCAGGCGGCTTGTATACCCTTCTACGTGCTGCGCTCTCAACGCGAAGTGACTATGCCGAGAACATCTCTCCCTGGAGCGGCCGTATTCGCAATGCCCATAAACCGTCGCGCCGCCAAGTGGAATTCAGGAGCACCTTCTCGAGGAGGGTTAGTAACCGACAAAATGGCAGCACTATGCAGTCGCTCCCTTGTTCGGCTATGCTAGCCTCAGTGTTAACGCGTTGGCAAGAAAGGAACACCACGACTTTGCATGTTCCCTGCATCAGTGAACAAACCGGGTCCTCCGTGACCCGAGAAATCTGATTCGTTCTTACGAGACGCGCGAAGTTTTCGTGAAAATACGTGGCAACTCACGCTTTCAGTGATAGCCCACAGTGTACACATTTCAGCTTCGCGAGGTTTTCTGTAGCCACGTACAATGTTATCGTGTGACGTTTTCAGTTGGAGCTCACGCTGTTTTAATTGCATATAACATTCGTCAGGGTTTTTTGCAGTGCATGAATCTCATAACATTGTACGCGGGTGGTCGCGCGGGCTCGCGATGTGCTCTTCTATAAGTGAGCAATCTCAAGTTCGCGATAAACATTATAGGGCGTCTCTCTTTTGTCAGGAAAGTGCAGTTACGAATCGTGCGAGCGACGTTTTAGTCATTCGTTGACGCGTCCGCTCCACGCCCTTCGTGGAGCGATGCGAATGCTCTCAATGGGGCTCTTCGATTTTCCATTTTCTGGCAGCCCCGCGGGCTGCCAGAAACCAGCCAGCGGGTTCCTGTTCTGACAGGAAATGACGTTATATCACGTGGCTTAAAAACTTCTGGCAACCAGAAAGTGGTCGGGAGAGGGAAATCGAATGTCGGGTTCGCGGCTGGCCGGCTCACAACTGCGTCGTCTGCTCTTCACTTGTGTCGTCTGCTCCGATATGCTTGCACAATTTTTGTTAGCGACGATCGCTGGGTTGTTGGCCTTGCTGCGCGCTCGCCGGCTCCGCAGGCGTCACCGACCAGTTGCGTGCGAGGACGAACATGTGGAAGATCTCGTTGTGTGCCTGCTTATCAGCAGACTGCAACGAGAAGACCGTCACAGAGTTCCGCTATACTTGGAGAGCGTCGTACCGGCCTATATGGACTTCGAATTCAAAAAGTTGTTTCGCCTGTCCAGCGTTACTTGTGCAGCCCTAGCTGAGGAGTTTGGAGCTCCTGAATTTTATCCCCAAGGCCTCCGAGGACGACCGAAGATATCTGCCGAGAAGACTCTCCTTGTCGCGCTGACGTACATCGGCACGCAAATGTCGATGTACCAAATCGCCGACAAGTTCGACGTCAGCGAATCAACCGTGCATATGGCGATTTGCCGCGTGCTGGACTTTTTAATTTCTATCAGTGCACAGGTGATTCGCTGGCCGGACCGGGAAGAAAAGGAGCGGACGAAGCGCGCCTTCCACGACGCACTTACTCGTCGTGGAAGTAACGGGACTGCCGGACGTCCTCGGGGCCATTGATGGGTGCCATATCCGCATTTCTAGGCCCACGGAGTCTGAGGAGTCTTATTATAATCGTAAGAAATTTCACTCCGTCATTCTCCAAGGGATTTGCAATGCGGATATGGCATTCATTGACGTGTTCGTCGGTTTCCCCGGAAGCGTCCACGACGCAAGGGTGCTGCAGGAAATCTTCGTCTACGAAGTGGGGGTCTACGAAGTAGCTTCGAAATGCGAAGGTGAGTTGTTGTGTGTGTTTCCGTTCAGGACATTGTCATTAGCTGATGAGGCACCCCAAAGAACAAATGCAATCAGTTGCGTTAGTCGCGGTTGCAATTGCATAAATATATAATTTTGCACTCAGCCAGTGCGTATTATTCCTCCATGGCTTTCTTTGTCTAACTAGTATACGTATCTCACGGAATCATTTTGCAGGTGGATATGTGCTCGGGGATGCAGCGTATACCTTACTTCCGTGGCTGCTACCACCGTACCGCCCGATCGCTAACTGGCAGCCTTGGATGACGAGGTTCAATAAAGTGCACAGCAAACAGAGAGTTGTTGTGGAGTGTGCTTTCGGTATACTGAAGGCGCGCTTTCAACGGCTCCTTTACATCGGTGTCACGGACATCGAGCAGGCCGTCCGTATTGTCATCGGTGCCTGTGTTTTGCACAACGTTGCAAGAAGAAGCGGCGACACGGTCGACGAAGGGGAAGTGGCCGACACCGGCACGGACGTGTCTTCTACCGACCCCATCGACGATCAGACGCCGGCCGTGTCTGCTGCCGCGATGAGGGACACTTTGGCGCAGAGTTTGTGAGCTTTGTTTTTTTCCCTCTCAAACTGTCATTTTGTTTTAATGTAAGGGCATTTATGTTCTTTCTGTGTGTGTATTATTTCGCATGACCATGTGCTGGTAAACCAAGTGTATGTATGTATCATGAAGTTATGTCACTTTGTATGTGTTACTGAAGTGGAACTGTAACAGTGGAGGGCTCCGGAAATTTCGTCCACCTGGGGTTCTTTAACGTGCACCTAAATCTAAGTACACGCGGGCCTCAAACATTTTTCCTCCTCCATCTGAGCCGCCGCGGCCGGAATTCGATCCCGCGACCGTCGGGTCAGCAGTCGAGCGCCATAATCACTAGACCACCGTGGCGGGGCGCTTTCATATACTAGTATTCAACTAGAGAAAAAACCATGGTTCGTTGTCATAATCATACATAAAACCTAACATAAAACCAATGAAACATTGTATCGCTTTCCATCCTCGTCATGTACCATTTTTCATGGTTAATTTATCACTGCTCAAGATGTACCCATTGTATCCAAACTTGTGTAACGTCATCACCATATTTCATAGCAAAAATTGTGCCTGAGATTCGCAAGTTGATAACAATCCTGTTACGATGTTTTACGGAGTTAGCTAGTGACTCACTAAACCCTTTGAGACGCTGTGTACGCAATTGTGTAAACCACTTGTTTTTGCTATTTGTATCGACTAAGGGTTAACGAAGAGCACGATACATTGAGCTTTGGATGAATTTAACCTCCTGCATAATAAAATTGTCTTCATTTAACTTCATTTTGCAGTGTACTGTTCCATATGATCACTTTGCTGAGGGCACTACAATATACAAGTCGTTCGACGTGCTGCTTGCCGAGACACGTCCAAAGTATAATTTTTCTTTGTTCAACATTGACATAACTGAAACCGAATTTGCACTTTATTTCTAGCCTGAGATTTCATTCTATTTATGCAAAAACAGAGCATGGGTGGCTTCAGAATAAATACATATTTAATTACAAAAATTATTAGCAGTGGTTACTATAATGCACATAAATGAACACATTATGACATTATTTTTGTTGCAATGAATATTGAGGGCCTTGAAATAACGTTGTACCGATTTGTCTCATTTACAGACAGTTTTCCATAGGTGGCATCTGAAAGGGTTAATACAGTTTCTTGTGTGTTTGCATATAGCTACTGTGTAGTTATATTTACTCATTTTTACACCTCACTCATTTCTAATGGGATGTTCTCTGTATGTTCGCATGATGAAGGTTTAATGCAGTGTCTGTAATACAGTGTCGGTAATACAAGAAGGGTTAATACAGTGTCTTGTGTGTTTGCGTATAGCTACTGTGTATTTATATGTACTCATTCTTACACCTTACTCATTTCCAACGGGACGTCCTTTTCTATGTTTGCATGATATCCATTTGTAACCTTATTTTCACGCACAATAAAATAACTGTATGTGAGCACAAGCATTCATTCTGGCATGTACAATAGACACGATACCTCACCTATCAAGTTATACTTGATAACTTGACTGTACATGTCACTAGATCTCTTCTTTTCAGGAATGTGGACACAAAAATTCAATTCATAGATCACACTATTGGCAGTTTCATTTTGCACCATGAAGAATATCCTAACCTTTTTAAAGCCTTCGTATGCCTTTACTCAGGAGGAAACAGTTCACCAAAAGTAAACAATGCAGGTACTTAAAAACAGGATAAATTAGGGAGTTGTCCAAGTGATATTGCACCATGGTAGAAAGAAATCAGACAAGCACTCTAAGCAATGTGCAGTGCAGTTTTTTGTGTGAGGATTCCATTGTTAATTCAATGTCAATCAAATAATACAACATTCAAGTTCTGTTTGAAAAAATTCTGGTTGTAAAATTCTAACTAACAGAGTAAGGCTTCTCTTTGTTCAGCCTGCAGCTGTTTATTGAAGCTACTGGGAATTTTCCTGTAGCCTCTTTGGCAGTCTTTTCAAACAGCTATTAACGTGGAACCTGTTTCAGTTAATGTTTATGTGCTATGCATTTCAATGCACATGAAAAAATTAACTTGCCAGAAATGAGACGTAGTACATATGAAGCACACGTGACGTACACAAACTTTATTGCACACAAAATGCACATGCCATATGAATAATTGAAAAAATATAAAGTAAAATAATTTACATTTCTTCTCCGTCCATACTCGCTCCTTGTGGCAGCAACCTGGTGACAGCTGTGGTAAGCTGCCTAACGACACAGAGCAGCTCCTGATGCTGCCGCTCTTCTGTCATCAATTCCTCTTCTTCCATTGACTGACATTCCTTGCGCCACTTTTCACGGCTCTCCTCTGTCGATTTGAGATGGCCGAGGAAGGCGTCAATCTGGGCACGCACACGGTCCTGCCGTGGTTTTCTGGCTGGCAGGCCTTGTGGCGGTGGGGGTACATTGGGTCCAGGTGTGCCTGGTGGTGGGCTTGGCGATGGTGGTGGCGGTGGTGGGCTGTCTGCCTCATCACAGCCCATGTCTTGCGCTGTCTCATCAGGACTTGTGCCGGGCTGGGGGCTGGCGGCGGATGAAGTGCCAGCACTAATTGTGCTGGCAGAAGCATCTGCCTGGGTGCTAGTAATGAAGATTATAATTGTTATTTACACGTTCCTAAAGGATTAATTTTAAGTTACATGTTTGTATAGCTGCCTGCCTAGTGTTATATCTGTCCTATCCAAGATATTATTTTCACTGTATTTGGTTACATCCTACTAACAAGATGCACACTGTAACAAGTATTTGCAGATGCAACCAATCGAGCATAGTAAAGCAGGCACATATACCTTGACCTCCTTAGCTTTCCTGGTCCCCCAAGGCAACGGGGGTTTATTGCATGAGACTTCTCGAACACTTCAGCCAGCTGCCTGGACATAGAAAAATAAAGATACATTAGCAACAGTTCTATGTACCTCCTAATTCATGCAGCAAACATCGCAAGACCCATTGGCATGTCCCATTATCCCCCTCCCCCTACCGCCTGTGTTTTTAATTAGCTTGGAGCACCACGCACACCCACACACATGTAATAACATGTATATAAACACAATTCATGCAAAGTGCTCAGTAATCCCTGCTGCATGTGACATAATTCCAAATGATAAAATGTTCAATGCCATGCATGCACAATATTACAAAATAAAACCTTACTCTTCAAACTCGCAAGTCTTTCGTCCAGCACCAGATCTTGAGTTGTTTGCTCTTGCATTTTTGTAATTTTTTTCTAAATTTCGCCATTTATTTTCTACCTGGGCGGCTGTCACAACACAATTAAATTCTTTGCTGATTATATCTGCCAATGTCTCCTACGTGTGTTCTTTTTCCTTAAGGCCAATCTCGCATCTTTCTTCAATTCCTTAAATTTACTAATTAAGAAAACAGCCTTGGCTGTGGGCCAGAGCTCTTCCGCTCTCCTCGGATTCGCCTCCCGCGCTCTCAGCTGCAGGTGCACTCGCTCACCATCTGCAAGAAACAAAAAGCTGATGTAGCGAATCGCGCCTTGTAAAAGCACCAAACTAGATTTTAAACACTAGAAAAAGAAGCTCAGTGGTGAAGTAATCTGCCAAGCGTATTTACCTTTCGTTATGTGCGCTTGGTCACCGTTGTCGAGAACGGGCTGCCCGTTCAAAATCCACGGCAGCGTACACGTCAACTTCAACTCCATCGAGCAAGACCCGGCACGTCGACATCCTCCTGCACGTAGGCATCAACAACTGAATGCAGCGAAACTTCAGCGAAGCGAAAGCGAAAACCGTTTCCCCAAGCGAGCAAAGAACCGCCGCAGGGGAAGACAAACAGCTGGCGCCGTAACGACAACAGGCTCCCCTTTCACGCCGATATACACGTCCATTTCTGCAGCTCCGCCGAGCAAGACGCGGCGCGCTGGCACCCTGCAAAGTACAAATCACAGAAAGAAGCAAAAGTTGAGGGAAGCGGACGATCTCCCCAAGCGATAGCCCCCAAGCGATAGAAAAAAGATACCACCCGTTGGGAAAACAAGCTGGTGCCCGGGCTTAATTGCAGCGAAGCGCATGCCGCAGCTTCAGAAACTCCGCGCCGTCGAGCAAGACGCGACATTCCGTCACCCTGCAATGTAGTACGTACAAACCAGAGAACGCATTAGGGAAGCGGAAGTACGGACCACAAGAAGCTTTTAGAGCGAGGATAGATGTACTCACCCCTAGGGCAACGGCGCCCGGGGAGCATCGGAAAGAGCGTCTGAAAGCTGGGAGAAATCAAAGGGCCCAGAGCCGCCGAGGCCTTTGCATTCCGTAGTCCACGCAAAGATGGTCGCGAGCGCTCATCGTCCCTTTTGGCGTCTGCTTGCCAGAAAACAAAATCGTCCTGGCGAGTTCTGGCGACCCGCAGCCAGAGGGCGAAAAACGAATGCCCACCGGAAGTGCGCGCGCGATGGGCGGAGCAACCCGCGAAAAAACGAATGCGTTCTGGCTGCCTCTGGCAACCGCGGGTAGCCAGATGTAGCCAGAAGTGGAAAATCAAATAGGCCCAAAATGCCGTCCTTCACCAGTGTTGATTTCACGGCCAGCGCTGCGCCACTTGTTTTCGTACGTTTGTTGATAGGGGGCAGCACACTGCAAGCGATTTGCTTGTTGACCGGTTTGAGAGCGAAATCGGCCAAATGTTATCCGCGCCCAGACGTCTGTCTATTTGTAAACATGGTGACGCGGAGTGGTTGAAGTCTTTCGGCGGAGGAAATTCTCAGATTGCTTTCAGCAGTGATGTTGAAAGGACCCATCTTGACGACGAGGATTTTTCACTGGACGTGGAAGGCTGTGAAAGCACCGATAGTGACAGCGACGATGAATGATCAGCTGCTAACTGACGAGGAGTGAGTTGCACTTCACGTCCCCTCGTGTGTTAATGTTCTTACATGCTCGTAAGTCACTTTGATTGTATTTAACGTGTAATATCCTTGAGCGAGATCAAAATAAAAGCATAGTTCCTCTTGTGCATTGCATTTAGCGCAATTATTGTGGATATTATGGAGCAACACGCTCGAGCTTGATCAGCGAAATGAAATGGTTAGAGCGATGAAACGTGCAGCCACGGCCACAATCAACTCCTCTCGGCTAACTACTGTACTTCACCGGTACCTTCCGAACGGCATTGTTGTTCGACGAATGTTTCGCTACCTCGAATTATTCGACGTTGAGAAAAGCATACGTGTGCATTCTTTTCGATATTCATGTTTCGATCGTGGTGATCGAACCTGCAACATGCGAGTGAAGTGAATGCACACGGCTAGAGTCTGAGCATGGCTGTGATACAAGCGCTACTGAACGGGATGTTAAATGCTTGTGTTCTGTTGAAGAAGTATCTCCGCTTTCTTGACTGCGCAAGTAATGACGACGGCGTAATATTGTAACGTCTCAGTCGCCTTCGTGCGTAACAGAGTGGTGGAGGTGCGGGGTACGCGTTTGCAACGACGGAACCACCATTGCTACACCTTCGTCGAAGCCGTCGACTTGCCGGTCTCCCGCCATCTGCCACAACCGTGTCCGACATGCCCGAAGAAGGCGACGCACCCAGGGCTGCGCCTTGCGGTCCACTCCAGTACTATCGAGTTCCACCGCCCTTCGGAGGAAAATCGGGAGAAGATGTTGACGCGTGGCTCGTCCAGTACAAGCGAGTGAGCAAGTCCAACGGCTGGGATGCCGCCGCTCAGCTCACCAATGTGGTCTTCTGCCTTACCGACACTGCGCTCGTGTGGTACGAGAACCACGAGGACACGCTGACGACGTGGGACCGTTTTGTTCAAGAACTAAAGGCGTGTTTCGGCGACTCAGGCGTCAAAGGGAAGCGTGCGGAGCAGACACTGTCGCAACGCGCGCAGCTACCAGGTGAGACAATCACCACGTATATTGAAGATGTGCTGAAGCTGTGCAAGGTGGTCAACGCTCAAATGTCAGAGGAAGACAAAGTCGGCCATTTGCTGAAAGGCATTGCCGAGGATGTCTATAATTTCCTCATCGGAAAAGAAAACCTGAGCTCTGTGACCGAGGTCATTCGGCATTGCCGTACTTTTGAACAGCTCAAAATGCGCAGGATTGCTCCAAAGTTTGGCCGGCTGACAAACGTTACGACGGTTGCAAGCGTCGACACGAGCTCCTGCCAAGACCTGTCTTCGACGATCCGACAGATTGTCCGCGAAGAACTTTCCCGCTATGAAGAGCTGTCACGTTCAGCAGTGGACCACCATTCCGTCCATGTGCCACGGGAGGCTGTGACTGCTCCGACCTCTCCGGCCCCTTGGCAACCGATGGTTAGCGCAGCGGCTGTAGAGTACAACGCAGCCCCATAGTCAAGAAGGACCTCACGCTTTCCAGCTCCCAGCTATGACCGGCGCGCTCAGCGTCCGCCTTCCTCGCGACGCGACATCTATCGCTATGATGTACGAGACGAACCGGTCAACTACACCAGAGAAGATGATGCTCGGTGCATCGAAGAACAATCAAGCTTTCGACCTCTCCCAGTCTGCTACTCTTGCGGTGTCCCAGGACACATCTCGCGGTTTTGTAACCGTCGCGTAGCCCCACGGTATGGCCCACCACCGCAATTTACACGACCTTCCAAACGACCTCACGACGTCCCGCGAGCAACACACCTTCCGCCTAGCGACGATTATTGGGCACGCAGCTTCCGGAATCGCTCCCCGACATCTGACAGGAGTTTGACGCCACCACCACGTCCTCGCGCTCCCCGTTCACCCTCACCGCTGCGTCGCACCACGTCTCCTTTGCCATCGGAAAACTAGCAAGCGCGGCCGATGGAGGTGAGGTCGCCGGAGATGTGCTAATGCGAGAAATACCTCCTGTGTTAATGCTCAAGAACAAAGTGCGTGTTTTTGTTGACGATGTGCCTGTGATGGCTTTGGTAGACACGGGGGCAACAATTTCGGTCATGAGTGCTTGTTTTAAAAATACGCTGGGACGAAAGGTTGTATTTAAGTGGGATGAAGCGTCGAAGTTTTGCGGAGTGAGTGGTGAGCCGCTGCAGGCTGTTGGTGTGTGTAGTGCTGACGTGTTTCTGGGAGGCCACGTTATTACGACGGTTCGTGATTATTCCCCGGGCGACACATGATGTTATTTTGGGTATGGACTTTTTGCGGGAGTGTGGTGCCACTGTCGACTGCCGCGAAGGGACGATATTCTTAAGTGGACACGTACCGTCAGCACTCCTGGAAAACCCTGCGGAGGGCGAGACGGCATTGTGTGTCTGTGGCGACACTATCATACCTCCATCATCAACCGTTCGTGTTCCTGTTGTTTGCTGCGGCAGCCATTCCACCAGCTTTGATGCCAACGTTGAACCAATGCACATCAACTGTATGAAGAAGATTGTCCTGGTTCCACATTGTGTGGTGTCGATCAAAGGCGGACGCGCTGGCTTATGGACTGTCAATTGTTCCACGGAGCCGATCATGCTTCCCGATGGCCTGAAGTTAGCCGTCGTTAGCGGAAAACACTCGGCCTTATCGGTGACGGAGCTTACAGATGTGCCGGAAGGATATCGCAGTCACAGTTCCGAAACGGCTCTTCTGTCGATGGTGAATAAGTCGCTGAGTACGAGTGAACGCCGAACGTTGGTGGATGTGCTTTCGAAGCACGTCTCTGTATTCGACTTTGCGCAGAAGGACAAAGTGCCCTCGATCCCTGCTTCTCGGACACGTCATACTATCAACACGGGTTCGGCAAATCCGATTAGACAGAAGCCATACCGCGTTTCACCAACGGAGCGTCAGATTATTACCGAGCAAGTGCAAGAAATGATGAAAAAAGGAGTCATACAAGAGTCGGCGAGTCCATGGGCAGCTCCAGTGATTCTTGTTAAAAAGAAAGATGGATCTTGGAGATTTTGCGTCGACTATCGCCGATTGAATGCAGTAACAAAAAAGGACGTGTACCCACTTCCCCGTATTGATGATGCCATCGACTGCCTTCATTCGGCCTCTTACTTTTCCTCCGTAGACTTAAGATCCGGCTACTGGCAAATTCCGATGCATCCTGAGGATAAGGAAAAGACTGCCTTTGTAACCCCTGACGGCCTTTTTGAATTCAACGTGATGCCATTTGGGCTGTGCAACGCTCCGGCGACTTTCGAGAGATTTATGGACACTATCCTTCGCGGCTTGAAGTGGAACATCTGCATGTGCTATCTCGACGACGTCGTCATCTTTGGCCGCACCTTCAGCGAACACAATTCACGTCTGGATATTGTATTGAACTGTATCAGAAACGCTGGCCTTGTTCTAAACTCAAAGAAGTGCCACTTCGGAGACCGCCAAACCCTTGTGCTCGGACACCTCGTCGATCAGGATGGCATCCGCCCAGATCCCCAGAAGACAGCAGCCGTTGAAGCGTTCAGTGCACCGCGCTCTGTTAAGGAGCTCCGTAGCTTTCTTGGGCTTTGCTCCTATTTTCGTCGCTTTATACCTAAGTTTGCCGACGTCGCGTATCCGCTGACATGTCTGCTACGAAAGAACATTCCCTTCGAGTGGACTCCGGAGTGCGACTCCTCTTTTCGTCAACTGAAGTTCCTCCTGACGTCACGGCCTGTTCTTCAACACTTCAACCCTTCAGCTCCAACAGAACTTCACACAGATGCCAGTGGCATAGGAATTGGCGCCGTCCTAGTTCAACGCTACGGTAACTGCGAACACGTGATCGCATACGCAAGTCGCTCCCTGAGTAGGCCAGAGCAGAATTACACTGTTACAGAACAAGAATGCCTCGCGGTAGTATTTGCGATTCAGCGGTTTCGGTCTTACCTGTATGGGCGCCCATTCACAGTCGTCACCGACCACCACTCATTGTGTTGGCTTGTGAACCTTCGTGACCCGTGTGGCCGTCTAGCACGCTGGGCGCTTCGGCTCCAAGAATATAGTTTCACCGTCTCGTATAAGAGTGGTCGACGACACGCCGATGCGGACTGCCTTTCACGTATGCCACTCAGCAATACCGAGTGTGATGCCGATGATTTCGACCACCTTGTAGCTTCCGTGTCGCCGAAATTTCCAGACCTCAGCACTTTCAAGGACGAACAGCGAAAGGACACTAAATTAGCACTGCTCTTCGCAGCTCCTACAGCACGCAGTTTTTGTGTACGCGATGGGCTTTTGTATAAGAAGAACTTTTCCAGCACTGGCGCACGTTTCCTTCTGGTGGTGCCGGAAAGCCTTCGGCCAGCGATTCTAAGTGCTATGCACGACGATCCTACGTCCGGACATCTAGGTTCTGCGCGGACTCTCTACCGCACCAAGGAACGCTTTTATTGGCCTGGAATGCGACAGTCTATCGAGGTGTATGTGGCCAGTTGCACGCAGTGTCAGCGCCACAAACGCCCATCTGCTGCTCCGGCTGGTCTCCTACAGCCGGTGCCACCTCCAAGCACACCTTTCCAACAAGTGGGCATTGACCTCGTGGGCCCTTTTCCAAAATCAGCGCAAGGCAATCGCTGGGTAATTGTATGTGTCGATTACCTCACACGCTACTGCGAGACGGCAGCCGTGCCCTCCGCAACTGCCATCGACGTCTTGGTGTTCCTGTTGCAACACGTTATCCTCCGACATGGCCCACCTCAGGTGATCATCAGTGATCGTGGACGACAATTTACGGCGGATATCGTAGAGGAGCTGCTTCGACTGTGTGAGTCCCACTTGCGTCACTCGTCTCCATACCACCCGCAAACGAACGGGCTCACGGAGCGCACCAATCGAACAATTGTAAACATGCTCTCTATGTATGTCTCGTCCGACCACAAGAACTGGGATGACGTGCTACCATTCATAACGCACGCGTTCAACACCGCTAAGCACGAGACAACTGGTTATAGTCCTTTCTTCTTGATGTATACACGCCCGCCACGGCACACACTCGACACAGTTTTGCCTTTCTCTACGCACGAGAACATCTCTGTCGCCGAAACACTATGCCTTGCGGAAGAGGCGCGTCGTATTGCTCGTCTACGCACTGTGGCATCGCAAGACAAATCCAAAGCACGCTACGACATCCGCCATCGTCCTGCAACTTATCGTCCCGGCGATTTAGTGTGGCTATGGACTCCGGTACGGAGACGTGGGTTATGCCAAAAGTTCTTGGCCACATATGACGGACCGTTTGTTGTCATTAAGAAACTCCCGGAGGTCACGTACATAGCAGCTCGCCTCACGAAAAGTGGTAGAAGAACTGCTAAAACCCAAGCCGTTCATGTCGCTCGCCTGAAGTTGTGCACACCAAGATGAATCAATGAACTCGTCCGGCGGGCTTCGTCTGCGTGGAGAGGAATGTTGCGCGTACCTGCGAGGACAACGAAGAAGAGTGAATGTGCTGGCCGCCCCGCGCTGCAGCTGGAGAGAAGACGACGACGCTGAGGGAGACAACCTGTTGGCCGCTCCTGCGCTCACCTTCGAGACCTAATAAACGGCCTTTCAGCTGTAACGTCTCAGTCGCCTTCGTGCGTAACAATATGTTTGCAAACCATCTCCACGTTAAACATGCGGTCCCGTGCAGCAGCGATGACGCTACTCGCGGTATGCCTATACTACTGCGGTAAATCCGCCAGGCAGGTTCGGTACGTACCACCTCAGAGTGCCGTTCAGTTCATACGTCAATTCTAGTTCATGAAGTTTTCTGTAGGTCGCACAGGATTTCACAAAGCATCGTTGATGCACGGTAACGGAACTGAAATGTAACCTTTCGCACCGCAACAAATAATTAGGTGGTGAACACTTAGCGCTTTCCATGGTTTGGGAAAGTATTTTGGTCTCATATGCATTTCAGTGCAGCTCATGACTTCATCCGGTGAAAGTGGCACGGGCCGTGAGTTCGCACGTCCTATCTTTTCCTATGCTAACAAACGGGTTGACCCTCCTCCGGGCGCCATCTTGAATCGCACGGCGCGCCACCTATAGTTCGTGGGCATTGCGAATTCTCTTACACCAGCGTTTTGAAGTTACGCGAGATCGGGTACGAAACAGTTAGCCGCGAGTCTCACTTCGTGTAACACTATAATTAGTTGCTACCGCATTCATTGCTTCGCCCTTGCGGTGAAACTGTGACTTCTCTGCTCGATGTCTTTTATTACTGCATACGTACTTTACGTACTTAATTCCCTTTTACTACACTACGACACCAACAGAACGACTAGGCTTTTTTTCACAGACAGACATGCCGGTCAGTCTTAGGATGTGTTAAAAGGATCTCCTCCTGATAAAAATATCAGCTTTTGCATACCCTGTATTTGGCAAATGTCAGTCGGAAAATTACACTCTTCTGGAATGAATGATTGTTAAGTAAGATAAGCCACAGGCGAATGAAAATATCTCTTACTGACGCTACAGTGTTAGTAAATCAGAAAAACTGCTATGAGAAGACAGTGCGCCTGAAACCTCGCAAACATTACTCAACTGGTTCTTGGGGAAGTGGCGCACAGTAAGGGTGAGGCAAATTCGTCAATGAAGAGCCACCTTTGTGATAGAGCATAACATAATGCCAGGAACCGCCACCTCCCAAAGGAGGACAATTACATTTTTGAAAAGCAATCGCAGTTGCTGCTTAATTCTTCACCTTCACCTGAGCGTCATTCGCTGAGTATGAAACAGTCTGCGTTTCTTGATCTGTCATATAAATCAGAAGTGAATTGGAGAAGAATAGATATCACATGTGCACGCACGCACGAACACACACTCACACACACACACAAATAAACAGCAACTTACAGTTCTCTTTCTTTTCGTTTTCGAACAATTTAAATGTGGAACGAAGTGATCCAGACCTGAAAAGCGACCAAATAGTATTCTGCTATATTGAAATCATGAGGCGAAAATATTCAAAGTTTTTTTTTTAGTTTATAAAACTGGCTACAGTGTGATGAACTTATAACGATGTCAGACATAACAACATATCGCTTAGAACGGTCTCATTTTTCAGATGTCTCCAAAGTCCCATTGCCCCCTTGTAAATGCAAACCATAAATCTGACGACAGAATTATTGGCGACGTATCGCATTCACATACAGCGACAGCATTCTGAAAGCCCAGGAGGTGCTTTGTAGAAAAATTTGCGTGAAGAAATGATAAAATTAAAATTTTTTGAAGAGACTGACGCGAAAACTCGGTACAAGTACCGCAAGCAGGCCACCGTGGAGAAATCTGTGCAGGGGCGTTACGTGCGGGAACCACTTGCTAGAGTGTACACTGTACTCTTCCTGTCATCACAGCACTCACTTGAGTGAGGAGGGTAAGTGTTTCTTTGGTCAGAGCCGCGCTAGCCACGCCACACTGCCACCGGTTTCTAATACGAGTTTTCACCCTTGCGTGTGTTCATGAAGGATGGCGCTGACCGAGCGCGTGGCGGTGTCTCTTGAGGTGAAGTTCATCAGGATTTGCAGAGGCTAGAGATTTCCTCGAGAATTCCTCCTTCCTCGCAAATTTCTGGCTTTTATTTAAGCGTGGCTAAATCAATTTATCTCGTTTATGTATCGTGTGAAAATGTCGCAGTTTCGCCGCAAGGGCGAAGCAATGAGTGCGATAGGAAGAAATTGGAATATCACACGAAGAACTACAAGCAGCTTGATACTTGCAGCGCGCCGCTGAAGCACACAGGAAGAGGCTCGAGAATAATGCACAGGTATACACAGGAGAGGCGTGAGCTAACGACTGTCACAGTTATTACGTCTTTGCACTTCAGCAACACGCTGCAAGTGTCGACAATGGAGAATCAGACGCTCTTAGATATTTCTTTATCTTTTAAACTCCGGCGCGTGGAATGACACCCCTGCGTCTCCTGCCACACGGGGGCGTCTGAGGTAAGGTGTCGCGGTGTTTTTTTTTTTCGTTCCACATCACGAGTGGGTACAGAAAGGGGCCACTTTGTCGTGCGCGCCTGAAGGGCAATTTTCAAATTGAAAGAAAATGTAAGAGCATTGCGTTATAGAAAACACGCTCAAGCTCCTTCGAGATGTGCGTACCGCCTGCGGTCAATGGTGTATATAAATC
>NC_051179.1:157137410-157158949 GCF_013339695.2 Rhipicephalus sanguineus
CGGAGGACCAGGAAGAACGAACGCAGAGTTTGTCTCGTGTTCGTTTTTCCTTGTCCTTCGCGAATTATGATTGTGTAGGGTCTTTTTCCGAAGCAGTTTCAAGCACTGGCGTGGCTCTCCGGTAGAATACTCGATTACCACGCAGAATACCTTGATTTGATTCCGGCATGAACTACGATTTTTATTCCGTTCGTCCATCGGGATTTTTCGCTCACGCACAGCGCCTCGTTTTTGTTCACAACCAACGATGCCGCCGCCAGACACCGCATTTTCTTGCGACACGGGCTCTTTAAAGCTATCGCGTTCAAATACTGAAGTCCAGAGTAAAATGGGGGCTTGAAGTGGCCATAAATTTTTTAATGGGAAATGCCGATGAAGCCAGCGCTTCGGTAAGTAGATTTGTATTCGCCATCGCAACAGGCTGTCACAGTTGCAGCCCTCACTAAGGCGATGCTTGCTCCAGCCACATTCCACAATGAATGATTACATTGATACGGTGACATGAAAAAGTGTCGATCCTACACAAAATGGCCAATGTGTAGTAGATACTTTTGCACAGTTTGCTGTGCACAGACGTCACTTGATAGACGCCTGGCTACCGCAACTACAGGCGTCTTGCTCTGTACCTTGTGGAAAACAAGGAAAAGAAGAAACCAGGACGCTAGTGTCTTTTATTTAATTTCACGCATCCCAACAAGTATGTCACTGAACAGTTGGATCAATGGCAGGGCTACGCTCCAAAAGCTTTAAAAAATGAGCGGTGAACTCTCGGTAACTATAGGCATTCAAGCGGCACGTAGCTGCAAAGTGGTCTAAAAATGACCACACTTGTGCCACACAAATGTTTCAGTCAGCCAACGCAGGCGGTCGGGAAGAAAAGTAGGTGTTTATTGACTGCATTTAGCAGTTTGTAGTAGCTTATTCATTGAAGCCAGCTGCCAACGCAAATAAAAGTCGGCATTTTTTGTGTTCGTCATCGTATTTCCACCCATGCTTTCATTCTGTTGCGTTAACAACAACGACCATTATCATCGTCGATGACACTCAACGAACATATTTGTCACATTCAGGGCACCCCGTCATCTCTATTTTTGCCATTGCCAAAGAGCAAATAAGCAGACAACTCCCCACTGCAGTAAAACAGCAGTAAAACAACTTCTCCACAAAGGCTTCCCCGTGTAATTTCAAGCCGTGCCAGCAACGTGTTATGTGTTAGTAGGTTCAATGCGCTACCCGCAGCGCCATTTCTTAGCGGCTGCTAAAGAATGCTGCCACAATTTCTTTTGTTTTTCTCTATTTTTTTGTGCATATATACTCTTAGAGGCAATGATTTCGTCCATGCTCTTTGAATATAAAAACGAGAAAAGCAGTACAGTGTGCAACAAGATTTTTCGCATCGCGTGAAATTGTTAAGACGGCGGTGTCATTGCGTTTAACTCTTCACTGAGGCGGTCCTGAAAATCAATGAGCAAAATTTAATGAGCGCCAAAAATGATGTACACGTCACAATGACCAGGTACTCAAATGTCGCAGCTACTGGCAATCTGTCTTGTAGGCGATTCCAAGGACGTAGTTCTCGCTGAGCGCATGTTTGTAGTGTAAGTAGCACAAAACACTCGTACATGATAATGGGGATGAACATCAGACATAGAACATGTCAAAAGTAACACTGTTCGAATTCGACTACGTCGAGAGCATGCATGCATTTCTGCTACAACATCATGTGAACGGCATGACTCATTTACAGCGCATATAAATTTAACGACACAGCATTCATAGCGGTCATATGACACTACAGAAGCTCTCTGCGGAAGCACTGGAAAGCATTTTTTTTCGCCATATCTATAAGTGGAATTGCATCATTTTGTTCGTGACGTGTGCGCTCTATAAGAGTATGCGCCCTCCGAGATTGACCGTTTTCTTTTTTGTCATGCCGCCGCGTCAAATCCCTACGCAGAATATTTCTCCCTATGCCTGAGTAGTAACCGTGAATGCGTTTACGTGAATCAACAGCAATCGCACTGAGGTCTCGAGGCTTCAGGTACAAATACTGCTGAATAATAACTGTCCCACAGAACTTCATGAAAGTGTCGTTACGATTTCACCGCTAGTGCTGCCAGGCGCATGGGGTCTTTTTCAGCAAATTTTTATCAATATATAGATGAATAACTTTGTGCCGTTCCTTCAGTGGTTGGTTATTATTAAAACATCTTCATGTTCCCAACTGAATGGCAAAACATTGGCTTAGTCTTGTGGACGGTGTCTCCACAGCCATGACATACAAGTTGTCACGCTGAAACCTGGAACCAAGCTTAGGCCTCGGACTGTACATTTGTGCTCAAAGTCCCCCAACTCGTGCGGAAAAACGAGATGGTGTGGGGGGGGGGATCTTGAGCCTTACCTCCAAGAGTAGAACGCGATAGCGTAATCGGGCCCCGTTCGCATTGCCTTCTCAGTCGCTAGCCTGCCTTCGCTTTTCGGTGGGCAGCTCAGCTGTGCCGCAAGGAAGGAAGCGGAGCGTCTTTGCGCGTAACATAGGCTCTTTCAAACTACCTATCGAATGCCTCTTGCAAGTACAGTGGCGGATTGCCCACTACGCTAAAAATCTTCTTTCCTTGAAGAGGCACATTGCATATTACGCGTCGGGAAGGCTAACACCCGCGCCTGCAAATCTGGCCACTTTGTTGATGCTGTTTTTAATGATGATGATTAGTTATAGCTGAGCGCTTTGTCATGGGTAGAATTTTAAACCACCCACTCGTTGCGTAACTTATGTGTTTTGAAGTCTGGTGAAATTCTCCGCTTGTGCCACGCAATATTACATGTGCTCTTGCCACTACACGCACTACTTAGCTTTCATATAGTGTCTTTTTCCAAAGCAACTTCGAGCACAGGCGTGGCTCCGCTGTCAAACACCTGCTTGCCACGCAGAACGCCTGGGTTCTATTGCCACTCCAACCGAATATTTTTATTTATTTATTTGCATCTATTTCGATACTACGCTCACGGACAAGCTGATTTCTTCGCTCACAACAAAGGACGCCGACGCTGGCATTCCTGAGAAAGGAGCTCTTTAAGGCTATGCTGCTTAAACTTTCAACTTTCAAGGTGTATCGTGCCTCATTTATGCTACAGCAGTGGGGACAGTTTACGGTTCCTCAGTACTAAAGTACACAGTGCTAAGTGCGTAAGCATTAATTGAACGAAAACACTGTCCGCCCGTATGCGCCACATAAGACGATCAGCGCCATAAAGAAATAAATTAATAAAGCAAAATTAGTTTTCACTCCGGCGCTTGGGCTCGAACCCGTGCCCTCACGCTCCGTTGGCGAGTGTCTCAACCACTACGCCACGCATCTTTTTTCTATTGCATTTATTAACGCTGTATATACGTCAATAAGAGGTTCCCACTTACAATCATACACAAGACTAGAACAACGTTAAGAAAGCAAAAAAGAAATAAGAAAACAAAACAGCTCCACTAACGTGAAACTTAGAAGGATTGATTGTTGGGCGAGTTGGTAGTTCATGATGAATGCAAATAGCGCGAAAAAACGTAAGACTAGACGAAGAAAGCTACGGCACAAGCGCTTGTGCCATAGCTTTCTTCGTCTAGTCTTACGTTTTTTCGCGCTATTTGCATTCATCATAACGTGAAACCTAGGGAGGTGCAAAGCACGGGTGTTTCCCATAGGGACACGTGAATAGCAGTGAGAGGACAGCGGTCCTCTCACTGCTGCAGACAGCGTTCTTCGCAGAAACAGAGGTTTTCCTGAGCCAGCGCGCCATCTTATTTGACACTCGGACAAGCGCAGGTGGCGATCTCTCGCGGGCGAGCACGCGTTCTCGCGAGCTTTTTCGGAGCCTACGCGACGCCTTATTTGCCACTTGCCTTACCGTGACGGCCTACGGCGACACGAGACACCGACAGCTTGAGCGCATAGGCTGCTTCGCCACTAAAACGGGACTGGCTTCCTCAAGATTCCTTAAGGTATGCCAAAGGCTCAACCATGACAAGCTAGTCGGGAGCAATGTCTTGCTCTTTGAGTGCATCAATGTACTGAACAATGCTGTCGCGAATAACGGTCGCCTGTCAGGGTCGCAGTGAAATCCGGCCATTTGTGCCCGCCATAAGCAATGGAGGCCAAGAAGCATTATTTATACTCCACGCATCCGTGCTTTCAAAGGTAGAACATACGCACCTTACTTGAATGCGTTGTGCCCGCCGCGAAAGACTAGAGTATGAAGATAAATCTATATATGAAAGTTGTGTTAAATTTTCTGGAAATGGAAGAAAATCCATCTGGTGAGCAAGTTGTTGAGCCGACAGGGAGGACTGTACACGTCAGGAAATTTCAGAATGCGAAACATTTTCATGCTAAAGACGCGTTGCAGTGGTCACGGGGAGCGCGTGCCATGGGACACCGAAGATGAAAGACGTCATATATTTTATGGAAACAAGCACCTACCAGTTGTTGAGGTGCCTGGTCCGTGAGGAGGTTTCGTTTTGGGGTATTTCGTTCTACAGCGCCCTTGATAGCAATAACCCCGTCTCCTAGGCGCCTAAATGAAAAAAAGGAAGGCTAAATGTGAGATTGGAAAATGTGCCATTGCATCTGGAAAACACACTTACGCACTATGATTTACAGCAATATATACTGCACTAATTAGCTTCGAAGTGTTTAATGCAGGATCATTGTATTTTGTTTAGTTTCAGTAAAACTTCAATTCCTGCGAGAAATACCAGGAATGATACGTAACGTAAAATGCCGAGCAAGCGCCCCACATGAGCAAGCGCCCCCCTCCCTTTTTCGGGAGATCTGAAATAGGCTCCAGTGACCGAGCAAGCGCCCCCCCTCCCTCCCCCTCCTCCCCTACAGCCAGTTTTTTTTTTTGAAGACGAGCATCATTTGTGTAAATGCATATCTAATGCGTATCTATTGTTGTTTAAGAAATTCCGTTGTCATGTGGCTGGTCGTATATTGGCCAAACCGGTCGCTGCTTCAATGGTTTGAAGGTGACGAGGGGGAATAAAAACAGTAAATAAATAAAGCATTTTATTAGTAACATGGACGGGCATTTTTAAATTTTATTGGCTTTCCCGCCGCCATCTTGAATTTCGGTCCGGGACCGAGCAACCCCCCCCCCCCTCCAAATCTGGTCGGATTATCCTTCACCGAAGGGGGGGGGGGCGCTTGCTCGGCATTTTACGGTAGTGCGATATGTCGGCTACTTTAAACATAATCGGTTGGTGATTTATTGGCCTGATTTTAAGGAAGTCATTCGAGTGCTAAACGAGTATGCGTTATCACTACACACTGGTCTTTACGACTGCAACGAACAAAGAAAGATATATGATATATGCTGAAAATTGACACATGCGCTCACTAACGGGTTTGCATGGCGTTCCGTCAGGTTCCATCTCCAGTGTCATTGGCTGCCCGAGGCATCGGTAGCGACAGCTTTTCCTTACCGCCTCTATGCGCTGCGAAGGAGAAACCGCCGTTATTTTCTGCGTAAATGCATCTTGAAGCCGGTCGTTTGCACAAATAGAAGTTCTGGATCAATAATTTTAACTACAGCTGCAAATTTGAGAAACAATCATGATACACTAGCTATATAAAAATTATCTGCCTTCGTGCTATGATGTGCGATTGATGTGCATCGTCATTTCTTGCGGTCACGTCACTCCAAATGTCGTCTCTTTGCTGCCGTGGTCTGGCCATGAGGTTCGAGTATTATTATTTATCAGTATGGTCATTTACCAGACATTTGTGTTGCTGTCTTGTAACTTTCGCACATATTTCCTCATTCTAATATATCGAATTAGTCTTCTCGTAGCGTAGTTGTTATTTCGGTTTCGTTTTCTTGCATTTATGTAAATAATAATTTACTTTCAAGTCTAACAATGCTACTATTTTTTCATGCAACCACCATATACATCTTGTAACGGACCATCGGCCCAGTCAAGCTGTTTTTCCAACAACATTTAGCCAATGGTATCAAGCAAAACTCGTCTATTTATTGGAAGGAATCTGTATTCTATTGCATTATATGTCTGTTCGTGCATAGGTCACGGAGGGCCTCTTTCGAGAGGTTATATTAAAACAGCGTAGGCATATTTATCGTAGTGAATGCATAAAAGAAGGATCAAAGGCATTTGAAAACCTGTAACTGTACGAAAAAAATGAGCACTTCATATTTTTTAATATCAATAAAAACGACTAAGATAAATTTTGTGACAAACATACGTATACGTTTGTTTGATTCAGCAGAAAGCAACATCCCGACTACTTGTAATTTCTACTCTTCTAGCAGTTCTGTTTAGTTTTTCTTGAGTGCTTAAAAAAATACATAGAGTCACTGTTGACATCGCTGTAGCAAGACCAAAGTAAACATTTACGATAACTCGTAAATTGACACTCACATTACGTGTTTGCAACCACATTGCATACCGCTAGCGTAAAGTCCAATCCAAGAAGATACCCTGTTTAAGTCTCAGTCGTACGCAAAGTGGTTCTAGAGAAGCAGAATGAAAATTTTATGTTTACCAGCTCAACTCATGCTCAATAAGATTTATACCGTTCCAGAGCTTGCTGCCGCACGTGCCGCTGCTCGTCACGACCTGCAAGGCTGACCACGCGTACGCCTTACGTATCTGTTTGACTCAAACGCAACCCATCAGAGCTTGAAGTTTAACCTACATCGCAAAACTCATGACATAATGATACACGAGATAAAGATTGATGACCATCAAGCTTGTGAGCAAGAACATATGCCACGACAGTTGCACAATATCCTGCGTCAAAGTAGTGAAACAAACTTTCCGCTGACAATCTTACTATTAATGATAACCACGTGTTCCGTGATGAATTAGCTAACTTTGTATGGCTAGGCTCTTAGATGAATTAGCAAACATTGTATTATGAGAGCTTTATTTTTATGAATTACCTGTACTGCCTGCTTCTTGTTCAATTATTCTTCTGTAAGAACCGAACCCACTCCCTTTGTAATGTCATTGCTCCTTCAGGCCAAAATAGGTAAATAAATAAATATTTCAATGAATGGCTGCGCATGTCGGTGCCCCCCCGGCTGATTTTATCGCGCTGAAGCTCTTCTAAAAATAAGCTTATTGTCCGCATATATATGGGTACATCCTTGAGCGCATATTTTTAGTTTGCAGTGTTTATTAAAAAAAAAGTTATGCATGGCTGTGCTATGGCAAACACCAAGGGCCATTGGAGCTGGGGGAAGCCCAGTATTGCAGTCGCAAATCACACAGAGAATATAACTTGCGAGCTTAGATTGATGTAAGCAGAGAGCCATGAACTCTCGGTTTCCCTCAATCCAAACTCGGGATCCTCTGCGACGCTTCGTTTCAGCTTGCCTAGCTCTCGCTTCACGGCCGTGTCGCTGTCGCCGCATCCGCTCACGATTAGCTTCTCGACGGGGCTGCACTCGAGTGGATTCTTCGGCCAGCGACCTGACGGTAGTCTCCGATGTTGCTAAGCAAACGCTACGTCACTTCTGTTTCCACTGTTAGAAAGAAGGCTGGGCAAACGCCACGACAAACCCGCAATACCGCGTGCGTTTTAAAGATCAACGACGTCACACCACGTGCGGCCGCCGCAGCTTTCCTTCTTCCCGCTCGGCTCTGTCAACCCTTGCCTCCCTCCTGCTAAGCCCCATTCTAGTACCACCACCCTCACTCCTCCTCTCCACCTTTGATCCGCTCTCTCCCAGCTCGGCGAAGCTGCGCACGACGGAATGGCAAACCTATAGCGAGCTTCTGAAAGTTCCGTGGTAAAACTACGAATCAGTAAACAAACAGAATTGAGAACTGCCCGGCAAAAGACAAAAAAAAGACATACGTGCGACAGAGTTGTCCTGTGTCCTGCACAATGTTCCAAATTTTGCGGCATTGTAAGGTCTACCATCCATTCCAAATGAGCATGCTACAAACTTGCCCGCCATATATCACGAAAAAAAATTTGATGGCCACCTTATCGTTGAAATTTGTGAAGAAACAAGTATCAGAATATTCGGTTGGGGTCTCCACTTCGTCATCAGAGTGATATTCTGAAAGCGCTGAACACGTTTCTGCGTGAGACAGAGCTCTACAAGATACTGCAAATAGCTTGTGGGCGTTCAGGGTTTTTCTGCATCGCCACCTTCCTCCATCCTCACCATCAACACCTTCGCTGTCTTCTATTTCCCACCCCCTCCCCTTTTCTAACGCTGAGTAGCAGGCCAAAAAATTGATTCAGACCGACCTCGCACTTTCCTTTCACACAAACCGTTTCCTCTCTGCGTTATGTGGACTGTAAAAAGTGGTGGGCTGGAAGTTATGCGCCTAATTTTGATTTTGGAGTATGTTCATACGCGTACCCCCGCCACGATAGTCTAGTGGATACGGCGCTCGATTGCTGACCCGAAGATCGCGGGATCGAATCCCGGCCGCGGTGGCTGCATTTTCGATGGAGGCAAAAATGTTTGAGGTCCGTGTACTTAGAGTAGGTGCATGTTGAAGAACGCCAGGTGGTCGAAATTTCCAGAGCCCTTCACTACGGCGTCCCACATAATCATATTGTGGATTTGGGACGTTAAACGCCAGATATTAAAAAAATTCTTAGGCGTAGAAGTACATAGGTGTGTAGTTCATCTCCACCCAAAGCTCAATATTTTCATGCTATCAGGCGCCGTTGAAAAGAAATATAGATTACCTTGAGGCACCTCTTATATAATGAACAACAATACCTTGGCAGCTCTTGTGCACTTGTGTTTCCTGGTGCCTGGTGAGAGAGAAACCTGACCTGTAAACCACCACAACTTTCAGAATTAATATGTTTACCACAACATAAACTTCAGAAAAAAACATCTAATAGTAAATCGAAGGTGATTCAAGCTGGCAAACAATTAGAAATTGCTCTTGCACCACTTCTTGTCGTACATGCGTTGTTGAATTTACTTTGCTGCTTGTTAAAGAAAATTAGTATTGACGAACGTAAAAAAGCATGGTAATGGTTTAAAACGTTGAAATTAATATAGGAAGACGAAACACGCATCAAGACCATTGTAAGGTTAATATTGTCTCCACGATACGGCCACCATTGTATAAAATTGGACTTATACATACCAAGCTTCTAGACCCGCTGAGCATTCGCAGCTGTAATCAGTGAGGTAATACCGAAACAACTTTCCTGCCGGTAATAACAGCTACCTTGGTCGTGAGGAAATGATTTCTCGGTCCTGGCAGTCCGTCGTGTGGATGAGGCGACTGTTGTAGGCATGATCTCAACGCACATACTGTTGTCGCATTCGCCAATATCCCAAGAATCCATCTGGAAGACAATCATATGATTTCTGAGAAGCTAGTGGCGCGCTCGAATGAACGATGTAAATAAAAAATAATGGCATATAACGTTAAAAAGAAAACTCGAAACTATTCCACTACTGCGAAGATGGAAGTCAGCGAAGCTGTCACTGTGGTGGGTCGGGTATAATGAATATTGCTGCAGTGTACTGAACAATGGGCATGTTCGGCCATGATTTCTTCATTAACAAAAAACTACCGAGACAAGGGACTTAAAAATAGTGTGACAAACTGCTGTACTGAACATACATTATCATTTCTGACTGTACTGAGCGTATAAAGAGACAACCACACAACGATATCGCGGTCTCAAAAGAAAAGTACAAAAAAGACGTGAGGCCCGTTTCTTGTGCAAGTGGTGTTGTCGTTGAGGAAAGTTGTTAACATCATTCTGCCACGTCAGCAAAATCATACACCTTTATGTTTACTATTACACTGTGTCTATTTTGTCCACTCAAGAACACTGGGTCAGTCGAGTTAATCGGTTCGCCCAAAAAAATCCCAGTGTTTCGCTTGCGCATGACACATATTACGCACGGCGGCGAACGGCAGTCTCAAAAGGAAATCGTGTTCTGCATAGGAAAACCTGCTGTTTAGAAAGAAGAAAAATGGCCCGACATCATTTCATATGCAAGTGGTCTTGTCTTCGAGGAAAAATTGTTCACGTAAGTCTGGCCTGTTGGGGCAATCATACACATTATTGTTTGCTTTTGCGCAATGTTCATTTTTTCGACACAAAAACACTCAATTAGTGGAGCTAATAAGTTCGTCGGAAATTGTTTTACAGGTCGTTTTGTCCGCGAATGCGATCAGTCAGAACTTAGCCATAGATAACTTCGCTGTACAACAAATGGACAACTTCGTAGGATACAGAGTAAACGCAGCTAGCTAGTGTTTTAGTTGAGATACGGAAGAAAGAGATGGACGTGCGCGTATAGGGCTGGCAGGTGATGGTACAGGTGACTGGTGGTCTGCTCTAGTTGCAGTATTGATGACAGAAAAAGGAAAGTGCACAGTCGAGGATGCCGAAGAAGGTTATTGTAATTTAATTAGCAAGTTCGCACCCATCAGCTTGAGTCAGCTGGCGCCCAAATTGTTGACAATATCTGGGTGTTTTATTTGTTTTGTTTTTACTGCAGCGGACACAAATAACATAAGCACTTTTAACGTACATGATCGTTCTCACTTGTATACAACCATCATCATCCCTGCACTTTTTTTCGTGTTTTCAGCGTGCTGATGGATATAACTATCACATAAAAAAGTGCATATTCATCCAGCGATGACCTCATATCGATGACCTCTCAGACCTCACATGTAATCTATCAGCCTGTTGGAACCACTATGTCAACTGCAGTGAGAGCGGCTTATGAAGTTTGTTATGCATAATAATACTGCACTGCCTCAGCCAATGAAAAGAAGTATACTTGGTTATCAGCCGCAAATTAGCTGTGGAAGATTTCATTTCACTAAATAAAGTAGTCCCTCTTTCTCTCAGCACATTTCCCTACTATCCAAGTGACAGCTGTGATGAGAAGTAATTTCAAGCTCGACAAGGGCTGTGGGGTATGAAGCAGCCTTGCGTATGAATTGGTCACTTCCCTAGCATTCATTTTATGGCTACCTGACCATATCACAGAGCAAATCGTGGTTAAACCCATGCTTGGGCCGATTTCATAAACCGAAGGCAGCAGCAGCTCATGCTAACACCCCAAGCACATAATTCTGGTGTAGATTTGCGTATCTCATACACGAGATTTTCACTACCAAGCTGATACGTCGCGCTTGGGTAAAAGTACATAGTCATCCAGTGACACCTCTCTGAGGTTGGTGCCTTTCAAAGACGCTGGGATTAAAAAGGTGTGGAAGTATTACATGGTCAGAAGTCGAGATCAGCAAGATACGTTAAGAGTGGGGAAACACAGAAATCAATCAAACCGGTGTCGTTGCAAACGACGGTAATTTAGCGATATAGAAATAGTGGGTTAAAATGAAGATTCAATGACTGTGGAAGAAATTGACGAAATGCTAGGCTGATTCAAATTCTATTAAAAGAAACGTGATAGGTTAGTGTTTCGCCGCGCAATCTCAAAGGAGATTAGAATGAAGATTATCCTCCTCAGATCATACGTAGCTGAACCTAGGACTCGATTAATACTCATGCTAATCACCGTCAGAATTTTTTGTTGCTGTGATAATACGAGTAAGTCATGATCTTGAATTGAAGAAATAATTTGGACTTTTGGAGTAAATTGGCGCTGCCAGCATGAAATAAAAAATTTACGTAAATTGCGTTGGTAGATTTATCGGCCCTGGGCGTTCATATTTCAGGTAAAACAACATCCAGCAAGCCAAAAACCTCCTGAAAATGTCCCAGAAATGCTATGTGGGACATATTCGACCTTTCAAGAACAACTTCACAGCGCCGAAAAACGTCCCAAACACGTTCTAGCAGAATGCAATTTTCAATAAATTTGTCCTCCCAGGATCCCCCAAGGAGGTGTCTCGATAATTTCTCGGTTCTTGTCCAGAATGGCTAAGCGGCTTTTTGTGTGTAGCGTCTAGGCATATAAATGCATATGCGAGCCAAATTTTGTACACGTAAATCCAAGGGTAAGCCATGCTCGGAATCAGCACATCAGTGAATACAATTCACCGATATAGCGCTCCCGTCCCTGGCTGCACCATTGGATTTAAGTGCATGAAATTTGGCTCGCATGTGAATTTACACATCCAAACAGTACTAAAAAATCCAATTCGATGTACTAATCATGTTTGTGAAATGTGCGAAAAGTAAGCAAGATTTACTCTGCCAATTGAGTAAACTCATTGTGAAAATATATTTTAATAAAATGCCCAGGCGTAACATTTCTATCAGGTTCACTTGCACATTTCATTTTTTATATTCTTTCTTTTTATTATTATTTCCTTCCCTGTCTTTAGTCTGCCAATCTCACTCCCTATCCCTAAACAGAATAGCATGCCAGCGGTATACAGACGCCGGCAGAAATCTCTGTTTTTCTGATAAAGAGTCTATCTGTCGCGACGCTTTTGAGGGTTGGCATAAACAACCATGTAAAAACATAAACGGTTAATTTTCAGTACATCCAGTACAATCTGGCTACAATAGAAGAATCTGTATTGTAGGGCTCAACTTTTCTCTCTGATTTTTGAGTATTTGGAAGAAAGCAGAACCAGACAAAAAAAAAAAGTTCAGACACCTACAGCATTGTTAGCACTCTGCCTACGCTTCTGCGTGCAATCTGCCCTCGAAACGTATGGGCCACCTGCCACATACAAAGCGAATATGCAAGAACATGAAGACAGCCTGCGTAAAGTAATTTCTGCCTGAGCACAGTTTTTAAAAAGAGTGTTGTAAAACTTGCAACCAAACGCCTCATTTCGTTGGGCACCACAGCCTACAATCTAAATGTAGAGACGCAAGCAGAAAGCTAATCCGATACAAGCAGGAAGCTAAGCTAAAATTTGGGGAGGGACGAAGCATGTAGAGATGGGTGTTTCAGCCCCACTAACGTGAAACCTGTGGAAGGGCGAAGCATGTAGTGTGTGCCGGTGTTTCCCACAGCAAAATCACTTCTAATGGGCAATGAGAGACCGAGTTAAGATTAGACACAGGGACCCGCACTCCGCTTCTAGTTGACGCGCACGCTGCGAATTTTTATTCTTCAACAACACACAAGAAAATCTGTCACCGTCACTACATTGCAGGTCAACGTCCAGTGTCCATATATACTCGGTGGCCGGCGCCTGTCCTCGTGTATTCTTCGTGTGCATCTCGTGTCCGTCGCGCCTTGTTTAATCGTGAACCCATACCAACTTGCCCAACTATCAGTGTCACTGCATGTCGATGTCACTTTCATTTCTGCGCGCTTGTATACAACAACAAAAGCGGAGTACACCGCTTACTGCACGTAAGTGCCGGTATCCGTGACTGCGACTATACTTATTGCATACGGTCACCCTCCCTGAGCAAAAATGTGGCAGGTGTACGCGCTACTCGACTGAAAAAGATCGACAATACCCCCGTGCACGCATTGCACCTCGTGGCCGAACACGTACGCTAAGAATTCTCAGATTGCTGCGTGCGCATCACGGCAATTCGACGTTTTAATTTGAAAGGCATGCATGTACGCTAATGTGAAACATTCAGACAGGTTCTTTTCTTTTTTTGAAAGACGTGAAACTAGGTGGCAACAGTGACAGAAGAAAAAAGAAGAGAGGGAGGGAAGGTTTCGTTCTCGAATCCGTTGCCTAGCGCGAATGCGTCAGGTTTCTTTTTTTTTTTCACGCAAGTACGCAAGTACCCACAGCAGTATTTTGGGAATCAGTGTGGCCTGTTTCGTTTTGAGGGTGGTTTTTGAAAATCATTGGTCCCGCAGTGACTTTCTGGGGCTCTCTTTGGTACTTAGTGTTTCTTTAGTTGTTTGTATATATCCAGAGAAAAGGTTTCAGCGACATTTATTAAAGATTATTTGGGAGCTCCACATTCAGGTCATTTCGCTAGACATGAGGCCGGTAGTGTGGTTTGTTGGGCTATCTAGTCGGATTAGAAGAATGGTGTTCTGTAGGAAAAGGCAAATGTGAACTGCGCTATCTGAATGCCTCGAGCACGGGGGTTGAAATATTATTTATTAACAACCGTGCCCTTTCCATACTCAATACTATCGCTTGAATGACACACAAAGTCGCCACGGTGGTCTAGTGGTTATGGTGCTCGACCGCTTACCGCCAGTTCGCGGGATCGAATCTCGGCCGCTACGGCCGCATGTTCGATGGAGGCGAAAATTCATGAGGCCCGTGTACGTGGATTTAGTTGCACGTTAAAGAACCCCAGGTGATCGACATTTCAGGAGGCCCCTGTCGGCGTCTCTCATATTCATATCGTGGTTTTGGGGCGTTAAACCTCAGCAATTATTATTATGAATGACGCACACACACACACACACACACACACATAATATATATATATATATATATATATTATATATATATATATATATATATGCGTGTGTGTGTGTGTGTGTGCGCGCGTGATGTACTTACAAAGCAAGCAGATCCGCTCTCTTCGAAATCGAATCGCACCGGTAAACCCTTACAGACGTACCAACACGCTAGGAGCGTTCCATTTACCTGAAAAGATATAGAAATTAGACCTTGTGATTGCAGCAATACAATATATAACAAATTAAGGCAGGGGAGATAAGTAAGCGCCAACGCTTACTGTGCACCTGTGAAGCAGGAGGAGAGAGAAGCCTGCTTTCGTGATACGCTGCAGAGTTTAGCCTGGTCTATCAACGTGTCGCTTACCGGGCTGAGACTTAGGATTATTGTTAAGAAGCGAAGGCATATATAATAAATTAAACGCTTTACACTACGGACATCAACGAAGCGAGTGCCAAGTTCTCGTGAATTTGTAGGCACGCAGGCAGAACCCTTACTTGTGGGCATGACAGTCAATTGTTATTATGTCCTCTGGACTACTGCGTCGTCAGTACGACGTCGCGAAAGCTACGTGAGATATACCTCCATTATCTTACTTTTAATGCGAGAGCATTGCTTGGCTCAATGTCTGACCCCGCCTTCATCTGAAAGTTGTGCCAGAAAAACCGTATAGAATAACGGCACCGAAATTGAGTAGACGAATTTAAATAAAACTTCCCACGCACTACGGATTCGAACCTCTGCAGAGCCACTACACCTACCGCTTCGTAGCCGATGGCATCACTGCCACCGGCTGGCTGCTTAGGCAGTACGCCACCGTTGCGTAAGCCTCCGCTACAGTATATTTCACGTGGTCATGACGTCGACGAAGACAGCAGTCGGCGTTTTCAAGATGGAACTGTTTATTTGGCCAAACTTGTGGCCGGGAAATGTAAAGGTAATTTACAGCAACACACACTGTATGCACTGATAAACGGCGTACAGAGCGTCGACCGTCGATCAACTGACAAGCGGTGAAGCGCGTCGGCATTTAAACATGCGCCATCCAATATTCCAGCGTCATCGCTGGCTGTCGTGTAAATTCTAGAATAAGCTCGAGTGTGCGCGTCTTGCGCGCAATCTTAACAAAACGATCTACAATGATCGCGAAGGTTCTCGAACAACGAGGCGCGGTTCGCGCTGAGCGTTGTGACAGTGTTTGTGGCCGAAAACCGATTACAGCAAAAGTGATAAAGAAACGCACGTGGCAATGCCCCCCTCTGAAAAAGCATCGTCCCGATGCTTAAAACAGAACAGGCCAATGCATGCAACAACAAATAACAAGAATAAGGCAACAAAGTACAATAAACAATGAGCACAAGAAAGCACAATAATAAAGCGAAATGACAGTCCTCAGATTCGCTAACGTGCGTAATATGGTTTGAGGCGCACGAACTGGGCGACTTCAGGTCGTGCACGGCGCCGCTGAGAGTTCGTAGTGCCATCAGGCAAAACCTCGTAGTCGAGTGCGCCGAGGCGTCGAAGTACCCTGTACGGTCCGAAGTACAGTCGAAGAAGCTTCTCACTGAGTCCCCGTCGGCGTATTGGCGCCCATACCCATACACGGTCACCGGGTTGGTATGCCATGTGGCGTCGTCGAAGGTTGTAGCGGCGGCTGTCAGTCGTCTGCTGGTTCTTGATCCGTAGGCGGGCGAGCTGTCGTGCTTCTTCGGCGCGCTGTAAGTAAGCGGCGGCGTCGAGATTTTCTTCGTCAGTGACGTTGGGTAGCATGGCGTCGAGCGTCGTCGCCGGGCTTCTTCCGTAGACCAACTTGTACGGCGTCATCTGCGTCGTTTCTTGGACGGCCGTGTTGTAAGCGAAGGTCACGTACGGATGGACGGCGTCCCACGTCTTGTGCTCAACGTCGACGTACAGTGCCGTCCACTCTTAGGGTGAACATGGCTCAGCGTGGCCGCGCTCTGCGGGGCGCCAGTGCATCCAGCCAACGGCGGTGCTGGAACGCCCGTGATCGCTTCCCTGTAGTACAGCAAGAGGAGCACGTTCCCAAGCGTCTGCGCCGTTTCGTTTCGATGCGCAGAGCGCGGCCATGCTGATCCGTGTTCACCCTAAGAGTGGACGACACTGTACGTGGCCAGCATGTCGGCGATGGTCTTATTTAGACGCTCGGTGAGGCCATTGGTCTGTGGGTGGTAGGCGGTGGTGCGGCGGTGGCTCGTCTCGCTGTACTTGAAGATCGCCTGAGTTAGGTCCGCAGTAAAGGCGGTACCTCTGCCTCTTATGAGGACCTCTGGGGCGCCATGACGCAAGACGATGTGCTCCACGAAGAACTTGGCTACCTCGGCGGCACTGCCTTTGGGCAAGGCCTTTGTCTCGGCGTAACGGGTAAAGGTAGTCAGTTGCTACGACGATCCACTTGTTGCCGGAAGTCGACGTCGGGAACGGCCCCAGTAGGTCCATCCCGATTTGCGGGAACGGCCGGTGAGGTGGTTCGATTGGCTGCATAAGTCCCGCTGGCCTAGTCGGCGGTGTCTTCCGTCGCTGGCAATCTCGGCAAGTCTTAACGTAGTGGGCGACGTCGGCAGGAAGGCGTGGCCAGTAGTATTTTTCCTGTATCCTCGCGAGCGTGCGGGAAAAGCCGAGGTGGCCAGCCGTCGGGTCGTCGTGCAGGGCCTGAAGAACCTCTGGTCGCAGTGGCGAAGGTACAACGATGAGGTAGTCTGCCCGGGCCGGAGAGAAGTTCTTTACGAGGACGTCGTTTTTCAAGAGAAATGATGCCAATCCCCGCCTGAATACTTTTGGAACAACGGCGGTCCTGCCCTTGAGGTATTACACAAGGCCCCTGAGTTCCGGGTCGGCTTGCTGTCGTTCAGCGAAGTCGTCGGCACTTATGGTTCCCAAGAAGCAGTCATCATCGTGGTCGTCCTGCGGCGGTGCGTCGACGGGGGCACGAGACAAGCAGTCTGCGTCGGAGTGTTTTCTTCCGGACTAGTAAACGACGGTAATGTCGAATTCTTGAAGTCTTAGGCTCCACCGTGCGAGGCGACCTGAAGGGTCCTTCAAGTTGGCCAGCCAACACAAGGCGTGGTGGTCGCTCACAACTTTGAAGGGCCGGCCGTAGATGTAGGGGCGAAACTTTGATGTAGCCTAGATGATGGCCAGACACTCCTTTTCTGTTGTGGAATAGTTGGTTTCTGCCTTTGATAGCGATCGGCTAGCATAACTGATGACCCTTTCGAATCCGTCGGTCTTCTGCACAAGGACGGCGCCGAGTCCTACGCTGCTTGCGTCGGTGTGGATTTCCGTATCGGCGTCCTCGTCGAAATGCGCAAGTATCGGAGACGTCTGCAGGCGTCATTTCAATTCTTGAAATGCCTGAACTTGCGACGTTTCCCACCTGAATTCGACGTCGGCCTTCGTGAGTTGTGTCAGTGGCTCGGCGATCCGTGAAAATTCCTTGACGAAACGTCTGTTATATGCGCACAAGCCGAGAAAACGGCGTACGGCCTTCTTGTCGGGGGGCGTCGGGAAGTCAGCGATGGCAGCTGTTTTCCGAGGGTCCGGGCGAACACCATCCTTGCTGATCACATGACCCAAGAACACGAGCTCCTCGTACGCGAAGCGGCACTTTTCAGGCTTCAAAGTGAGTCCGGAGGTCTTGATTACTTGAAGTAAAGCTTCAAGGCGCCGACGGTGTTCGTCGAAGTTTGAGGAGAACACAACGACGTCGTCCAAGTACGCGAGGCACGCCTGCCACTTCAAGCCGGCCAGTACTGTATCCATAACCCGTTGAAAAGTCGCAGGTGCCGAGCGAAGACCAAAAGGCATGACCTTGAACTCAAACAGGCCGTCTGGCGTTATAAAGGCAGTCTTTTCTCGGTCTCTCTCGTCGACTTCTATTTGCCAGTAACCGGTCTTGAGGTCCATCGACGAAAAGTACTTTGCGTTGTGTAATCGATCCAGGGTGTCGTCAATCCGGGGAAGGGGATACACGTCCTTCTTCGTTACTTTGTTCAGGCGACGATAATCGACGCAAAACCGTAGAGTCCCATCCTTCTTCTTCACTAGCACCACCGGGGATGCCCACGGACTCTTCGACGGCTGGATGATGTCGTCGCGTAGCATTTCGTCGACCTGTTTCTTCACGGCCTCCCGTTCCCGCGTCAAAACCCGGTAGGGACTCTGACGGAGTGGTCGAGCATTTTCTTCTGTAATAATGCGGTGCTTAGCAAGGAGCGTTTGTCGGACCCGCGATGACGACGAGAAACAGTCCTTGTTTTTCTGCAGAAGGCATCGAAGCTGTTGCTGTTGGCGAGCGGGAAGATTTGGGTTTACGTCGAAGGGTGGCTCAGCTGTTGGAGTAGTCGTCGTAGCTTCGTCGTAATCCGAAAAGGCAAATGCATCGCTGACGGCCAAGATTTCTTCGACGTATGCAATCGTCGTGCCCCTGCTCAGGTGTCTGTATTCTTGGCTGAAGTTCGTTAGCATCACGCTTCCTTTTCCTTCGTGCAACCGAGCAATGCCCCTTGCAACGCAAATGTCACGGTCTAGTAGCAAACGCTGATCGCTCTCGATGACACCTTCGATGTCTTCAGCTTTTTCGGTGCTGACGGGAATTATGACGCTGGAGCGAGGCGGGATGGTGACTTGATCCTCGAGCACGTTCAGGACATGGTGACATGGATTCGTATCCGGCGGTGTCGTTTTGTCCGACGATAGGGTTATCGACTTGGTTCTTAAGTCAATGACGGCGCCATGATAGTTTAAGAAATCCATGCCAAGTATGACATCCCTGGAGCAGTGTTACAAGATTACGAAACTCGCAGGATACGTGCGATTATTGATTGTTACTCTTGCTGTGCAGACTCCAGACGGCGTTATTAGATGGCCTCCAGCGGTACGGATTTCGGGGCCTTCCCAAGCAGTCTTAACTTTCTTCAACTTCGTGGCGAAAGGCCCACTGATGACGCAATAGTCGGCTTCAGTGTCGACGAGAGCGGTGACGTTGTGGCCGTCAATGAGAACGTCGAGGTCGCTAGTTCGTCGTCTTGCGTTGCGGTTGGGTCGCGGAGTCGGGTCACGGCTGCGTCGGCTTCTTCCGCTGCTTCGATGTGGCGTCGTCAGGTCTTCCTCAGGCCGTGAAGTTTCGACGTCAGGGCTTCGTTCGGCTTGCGGCGTGTTCTTTAGATTTCGTTGCGGCGTTGTCGTCGGCGGCGGAGGATCTTCGGTAGTTCGTCGTACAGCAACCGCACCTCCATCGGTTGCTGGCCTTAGTTTCCCAGATACGGGCTAGGCGACCGGCCCCGATTTGGGCCAGTGTACTGTCGGCGGTGCGGTGACATGTACGGGCCCGGCGAAGGCGAGCGGGAAGGTCGTCGTTCTTGCCACTGTGTTCCGGTGAGGTAGTCGTCGATGAAGCGAGGCCGTTGGCCTGGCTATGGGCGCGGCGAGTTGACGGCGAATCCTCGAAGCCCCATCTGTCGGTAGTGACAGCGGCAGTACGTGTGGCCGGCCTCCCCGCAGTGGTAGCAGAGCGGGCGGTTGTCAGGGGCGCGCCAAACGTCGGTCTTCCTTAGCGTGTATCGCTGGCCGGCTGGTGGGCGGTATGACGTCGGTGACGGCGGCGGTGGTGCCTGGCGGCGGAACTGCTGGGGCGCCGCGGCGTCTTGACGTGGGCGAGGAGGGGGGCGTTGCGTCGGGCTGCAGCGGCATAGCTCACTGCTTGCAGCTGCGGCTGCGCTGACTCGGGGGTGCCCAGAGACTGCTGGATTTCCTCTCGGACGATGTCTGCAATCGAGGCAACTTCAGGCTGTGGTAAGGTCAATAGCTTGCGCAGTTCTTCCCGCACGATCGCTCGGATCGTTTCACGCAGGTCGTCGGAGCCGACGGCATGAACAGCTGGGCTGTCTTGAATCGATCGGCGATTATACTGGCGGTTGCGGATTTCCAGCGTCTTCTCAATCGTCGTCGCCTCTGAGATGAATTCTTGGACTGTCGAGGGTGGGTTCCGCATCACCCCAGCGAAGAGCTCTTGCTTTACCCCTCGCATGAGCAACCTGACTTTCTTGTCCTCAGGCATGGCAGGGTCAGCGTGGCGGAACAATCTGGCCATTTCCTCTCCAAAGATGGCAACGCTTTCATTTGGAAGTTGTACCCGCGTCTCTAGCAAGACTGCGGCCCTTTCTTTTCTGACGACGCTTGCAAACGTCTGCAGGAAAGCACTGCGAAAGGCGTCCCAAGTTCGAAAAGTTGACTCCCGATTCTCGAACCAGGTCCTTGCTGCGTCTTCAAGGTAAAAGTAAACGTTGCGCAGCTTGTCCTCGGAGTCCCAGTTGTTGAACTCTGAGACCCTTTAGAAGGTCTCGAGCCAGGTTTCCGGGTCTTCGAATGACGACCCGCGAAAAGTTGGCGGCTCCTTGGGCTACCGGAGAAGTATCGGCGCAGGCTGCACGGGGTAGGTCATCTTCGCCGCGGTGGGTGTTGTGACCTGTGGCTGCCTGGTGTTTTCGGGAAGGAGCCTGTACTCTGGCTGCAGTCCCTTCTGCCTGCGGCTTGTTCGACGATCCGGGTTTTCTTTGCCGTCGTCCTCCTCGCGGCTTGGACTTGGGTCAGCGCTTCGCGGGGGCGTCCGGATCATGGAAAAAGCAGCACCCCCACCAGATGTCACGTGGTCGTGACGTCGACGAAGACAGCAGTCGGCGTTTTCAAGATGGAACTGTTTATTTGGCCGAACTTGTGGCCGGGAAACGGAAAGGTAATTTACAGCAATACACACTGTATGCACTGATAGCGGCGTACAGAGCGTCGATCGTCGATCAACTGACAAGCGGTGAAGCGCGTCGGCATTTAAACATGTGCCGTCGAATATTCCAGCGTTATCGCTGGCTGTCGTGCAAATTCTAGAATAAGCTCGAGTGTGCGCGTCTTGCGCGCAATCTTAATAAAACGATCTACAAGGATCGCGAAGGTTCGCGAACAACGAGGCGCGGTTCGCGCTGAGCGTTGCGACAGTCTTTGTGGCCGAAAACCGAATACAGCAAAAGTGATAGAGAAACGCACGTGGCAATATGACGGGTACGCATGGTCGTGTACGTTGCTGGGCTCTGTTTAGCGGCCTATTCGCTAAATGGCGCTGTCGCCGCAGCATCTCGTCCAGCTGGCCTCGCATTTGCTTGCTCTGCCTATGCCATTGTCGGAGATGAAACTG